>NC_079419.1:2207607-2235107 GCF_026213295.1 Gadus chalcogrammus
TTTTGTCGACAGAACAAAAGAAGGAGAAGCCGAGGTGGGCGAGAATAATAGCTTGAAATGAATGATGAACGTCCATTATAAATCAGAAAGTCAACGAATAAATGGGAGGAAAAACAAAATTACCAACTCAGACACGCATACAAAAACATACAATTCGACACACACAATTAAAGTAACACAATAGGATAAACACACTATCACAAACTCGCATACTAACACAATCGCGAGCGTACAAAGACACCCACCCACCCGCCTTGCCAACAATTCAACTCGTAAAACGCAAGAACCATGACCAAGAGCACTCCTGTATGGTTCCGTCGGTGATGTCTAGCCCGAGACAGGGCTACATGTCGTGGGAGAAATACCCGCTGAGCTGACATGTCTGCACATCGCTCTCCGCTTTGCACGTTTCGGTCTTTTGCAGAAGGCAGCCAGCCAGTTTGTCATCCTCTCAACCCGCCCCCCCCCCCGCCCCCCCCCCCAGTCACAGGTGTGAACGGGACTGGACCTTGATCTTTATTAAAGCTCCCCCAGCGACAAGCGCCTCGAGGAAATGCACGGTGGGCTCGGAGACTGATTATGATGACGGCACGTCACTGGACTCGGCGCGTCCGAGCGCGTGTTGAATGAGTAGGAGTCCGCAGAGGTGAAGGCTCTCGCCGCAGGCTGAGCTGAGCTGGTCAAAAAACCTTACACAGTTGGTTAAAGGACAAGGGTCATCCATTTGAGTGCGATAGCAAATAGGCTGGGGTCAAAAATGATTTAGGAATACAGAAAGGCACGCTAGGCCTCGCAATAGTCGAAGTAGAGATACGGTGGTTTTGCTGGACTGACTGTACTTACACGGAAGGCTAATTAATGGAATGGACTTAAAAACAAAACAAACTTGTTTCTCTTGCAATGTAAATTCTATAGTGTAGTTATAACTAAGACAACATTAATTAGTCAGATAATCAGACTTAATTAATTCATGCAGTTTCAGCCTTCTATATTAATTGCCTTGACTACAGAAGTGCTGTGCTCTTATTTAACACAAAGTAGGCTAATGACTAGTTCCCATTTGGCCACCATGCAACGGAAAAGTTTCTCGGAGCGGAAAGATTCTTATTTTGAGAACTTGAAGCTCTAAATGTCGTAGATATAAAAATCACTCTGACTAATGTGCAAATGGTGCCATTTGGATTTCAGGATTTCCACTTTGTTAGTAAGAGTAGACCCACTTGATACAGAACAGCTGGAGAAATGAGTAAGATCTGATGCCTTGTTAAAAAGATCACACAGCGGTCAGTAAAACAGACAAAACTACGGCTCTCATAATTTATCTTTAATTGTCAAATAAAAAAAGCACCCTTAAAAGCTTTCGTTTCGCTTTTTGTCCCTCCAATGAATAAATAGACAAAAACACCACATACGTTTTAAAACCCAGGAAGAGTGGAACATGAGACGGACGCGTGTCCTAAAACAATAAATGGGATGGGGGTGGCACACTGTCTGCAGCCTCTCATCGCACACTCACCCCCCAGCAGCCCGTTCAATCCTCATGCTTCCACCATCATTCATCCAACCCCCCACCGCCATACCCCCACCCATCCCATCCTATTCCCTGGCCCAAGGACTACGCACACACACACACACATGCACATACCCACACACACACACACACACGCAACCAAAGATAATTGTTAATGTGGATTGGGACCCGGGGAGACGCAGAGATAGAGATAGAGCGATAGAGCAGAGATCCTGACTCATCCGTCCGCAGCGGTGGGGGGGGGGGGCGTCAGCCGGCAACACAATGAGCACGCCGGGCCGCGCTAATGGATGTTTCCACCGGGGCGGCGCAATTTGTGGCAACGAGTAAAGCGAAAGGCGGGGGGGTGGGGGGGGGGGGTTCACCGCTGCGGAGATGGGATTACGGACAACTGTTATCCATTACGGCGCGAGATGGACACGGGGGGAGGAGGTGGAGACGGAACGGAGCCGTGAATGCGGCGTGGGGGGGGGGGGGGGGGGGGCTGCGGGGAATTGTCACCATCGTTATCCTCTCCTACTCTAAGCCAATCAGTGCGCCCCTTCCACCGCAATCTTTTACTCGGGCTCGGCTTTAAAAAGAAGAAGCTGCAGCTGATGAAATATGCAGAGGGGAGCGCTTTGAAAAATAAATGAAACTAAAAATAACTTCAATCGTCTGGATAATTCAGTGTGTTTAAGGAGGGAGGGGGGGGGGGGGGGGGGGGGCAATCATTCCAATTAGGCGAAAGCGCTGCCACATGCAGACGATTTGACCGAACACGCACCAGACGTGTTTTGAAGTCCGTAACGCACACGGACAACGCGTAGAACAAACACGTTCCCCGTCCGTGTAGCTCGGCACGTTAGCGGCCGTCATGTACCGCCGTAGCGACAGGTCAGCAGCGCACGGCGTCCCGAACGGAGGCACAGAGCACGCCACGCGGCCTCCGATCGTTATGTACAGGGCTGCCCATCGACCTCATGGGAGGTCACAAGAAAGCATAAGGAAACAAACCCAGACCAGACAACACGACAGATAAATAAAGTTCCGGCACTTTCCCCGGGTCCCCGGTTCAGGAGCCGCCCGCGATGGTTCCAGGGTGACATTGCGTTCCAGTGAGCTCAAGAGTCGGCTCGGTCGACATTTACTCCCTCTTCTTCTTCTTCTTCTTCTTCTTCTACATCTTCGGGGTTTGTAGGCCGTTCTCTCGAGGGCACGGCGTGAATGTGTGCGTGTGTGTGTGTATTTCAGTGTGCTGGATTGTGTGCGTGTTTCAGTGGGATGGAGTGTGTGTGTGTGTGTGTGTGTGTGTGTGTGTGTGTGTGTGTGTGTGTGTGTACTCAGAAGATGTGTTTGAGGTGCTTGATCCCGTAGGTCTTGAAGAAGACGATGAGGATGAGGGTCCACAGCCCCAGGATGAAGCCGTCGGGGGGGTGCCAGTCTCTCTGCTTGGCCTTCTGGGGACGAGAACACACAGGGTGAGGGGGTGGGGGGGTGAGTGGGACCGGCACAAGGAAAACTTTAGAGCAACTAGGAGGGAGAGACGGCGCCAAGGGAGACATAAGAGGAGAGAGAGCGCACACACACACACACACACACACACACACACACACACACACACACACCACCACACACACACACACACACCACACCCACAACACACACACACACACACACACACACACACACACACACACACACACAGAGAGAGAGAAGGAGAGAGAGATGGAGAAAGATAAATAAAGATGAAGAGATGAAGAGATAGAATGTGGACAGATAAAAAGCAGCATTAAAGCAGAAGAGGGGTTAGGGGACATGAGGGCGGGAAGAGTGAAGGGATGATGAAAGAGAAGAGGGAGAGAGAGATCCAACAGTGAGAGAGGGAACAGAGGCAATAGACGGGGGTGTGGTGAGAGAGACAGAGACAGACAGAGACAGAGAGACAGAGAGACAGAGACAGACAGAGAGACACAGACAGACATAGAGACATAGAGACAGAGACAGAGACAGAGAGAGAGAGAGAGAGAGAGACGGAGACAGACAGAGAGAGAGGCAGCAGGACGAAAGGAGAGCTGCTGGTGGTTGAAAGTACAATTGAGCGTCCCTCCTGGTGAGACCACGGCCGACTGCGCTGTCATTCGCACGCGCACACACGCACACACGCGCGCACACACACACACACACACACACCCCTAACCCTTAGCAGATGGAGGACTTCACACACGCAGTCCCTTAATCGTTCTCTTGTCAAGGCCGTTCAACACCTTTGTGTACCTGCTGTCTCTCTGCCTCTCTCTACACGCCCCCCCCCCCCAGGGAGGATCATCAGAGCCCCCCCCCCGCCCCCCGGTGGGCTGATGCCCGGCTGCTGCCACATCATCACTTTGCGTGGGATTATACTTTGAGATGCGCCCCCCCCCCCCCCCCCCGCTCATTAAGCATGCGCCTCGATGGGCGTCGCGCATCATTTATATGTTAATGTCCCGAGGGTGAATTCCAAGGAGACGCGTGCGCTTTACCCTCGAAGAAACCCCACGTCGGGAGGGTATGGACGGGGATTCGGGTGGCGTCGGGTGATCGCGGTGCGTGCCAGTGTCGAACATAGAAGCCTCAGCGGCTGGGCCAGAGGGAGCACTCGGTCCTGAGCTGTTGCGGCGGTCACCCGGGCTGACCGCTATATAAATAACCGGGCCTGATGGACGCCGGTCGAGGAAAAGGCACGGAGGAAAGCCGTCACTTCTTCAATGCAGCAAAAGCACTCCGCGTTGAACGAGCGCGCGTCGTGCCGTCGTGAGCAGGACGGATCAACCGCGCAGGACATGACGTTAACTCCATATTTTCACCGTCCCCGACAGCGTGCTAGCGTCAAACCCTGCTGGGTGTAGAGAGCCGGGCTGGGGGCAAGGGTTTACAGAAGGTCCGGTGCATCCTGCACGATTCAGGCCTTAAAACACAACCAGAAACACCTTATCCCATCGACACAGCGGCCCCGACTTTCGCATCTTCGAATCGGATTGGAGAGAGCGCCGACCGTAGCAACGACACGTACGTCCAGTCAATCAAAGGTTTGTGGTTTGTCACACCTCCCCTTAAAGCCAGGGGTTGGTTGGTTGCTTGGTTGACGGGGGACAAAGATCCTAAAGTGACTTCTGGTGTTAGTTTGATTAATTCCCCCCTCCGCTGCATTGACTTATTACTGGACCGTTTTAATTGCCTCCTGAAATTAAACACAAAAGCAGAGGGAATTCTGGGTGTTTTGTGGCAGCCCAACAGAAACGAAACCTCTTTTCTGTTAAAAATGAACAGAACCAATCGAAGCTCTCCGAGTGGCTTGGATAGGTAGAGGTAGAGATGACACCATGAGGCTTCCAGCTCCTCTCCAACGCCAACAGAACTCCCTCTGGGATGGAACCGTCCCTCTACTGTTCTGCAACGCATCGAGATGAGTCAACGTTGTGCAATGTACCAATAGTGCAGATCCAATAGTGCTCATTCATCGGCTCTTTCCTCACGATCCGCTAGCTGGCCGCCCCATAACGGGCCGTCAGAAACCCTTTAGTTAGCCTCTGCCCCGAGATCTCACCCAAAAACAAATGATACTACCAACCACTCAAAACCAAAATAAATAGTATTCCAACTGAATCACCGACAAGGCGGGGGGTGTTGTGGGGTTTTGCGCTGCGTTCAAGATCGTTTTTACTGGATTCACAAAACACGGAAGGGAGGGGGGGGGCTGGCTCTGTTTGTTTGGGATCTCGCTTCAAAATACCAACAGAAGTGACGTCACCCGACATCGCTGATACAACCTTTAAGTTCTTGGGCCGACCCCGAGAAGTGTCACTCCCCCGCGCCCCACCCAGGTCTGTATTTTGGGGTCATTTGTTTCCATGATGGAGCACTTGGGGTTCAACCCTACTTCAAGTGAGTTACCGTTTGTCGATGGAGAGCGGCCAGACTCTCTGTGCAACACACACACACACACACACACACACACACACACACACACACACACACAGCACACACACACACACACACCACACACACACACACACACACACAGACAGAGACAGCGAAGGTGTTCAAAGCGCCCAGCTGACCCCGACGGAGAACGCCAACACACACTGCGCCTCAAAACACCGCCGTAGAACGGCTGCACAGAACATCACGCGCACCACGTTCACTGGATGTTTACACTTTATTAGTTATAGTTTCTATTGTTTATACCGCCTGTTTTGTTTGCCCAGCTTGTTTGCTGGTTCTGTTTGTCTTGTCTTGTCCATACTTTAGCATTTTGTTTAGCAATTACCATAGTTTATTTTTGTTTGTATTGGTACTTCATATTATTATTGTATTGTATTTTTGTCCTGTGTTTTTCCACTGCTGCTGCTGCAACAAAGAAATGCCTCCTACAGGGGGAAAAGAAAGTTGCATCTAATCCTTGGGTTAAATGAGGGGCGACTGGGGTCCCATGGAGCTCATAGAAAGGCCACATTTCGGCCGGGTTGCTGTGAACGGTTGGCCTTGACGCTATGGAGAAGGAAACGAAGCCTCAATGTTGTAGTGTTTGCAGAGAGATCCACGCGTTGGTGGAATGTGTGCAGGGGGGGCAGACGGGAAGCAGTGCACAGGAGGAGCGCCGGTATGAGTGGAGGGGTCAGCGCCCGGATACTATCTACTGGGTTGGGTGCTAAATGTAGGGGAGAGGGGGAGAGAGAGAGAGACAGAGACAGAGACAGAGACAGAGACAGAGAGAGAGAGAGAGAGAGACAGACAGACAGACAGACAGACAGACAGACAGACAGACAAGACAGACAGACAGACGACAGACAGACGACAGAGAGACAGACAGAGAAGACGAAGACAAGAGACATGAGAGACAGGACCAGAGAGACAGAGAGAACGAGAGAATGAGAGAGAGAGCTAGAGCGAGAGAGAGACAGAGAGGGAGAGACACAGAGAGCGAGAGACAGAGCGAGAGAGACAGAGAGAGAGAGACAGAGCGAGAGAGAGACAGAGACAGAGACAGAGAGGGAGACACAGGGAGAGAGAGAGAGACAGAGATGAGAGAGAGACAGAGACAGAGACAGAGACAAGAGAGAGGAGAGAGAAGCGAGTACAGAGAAGAGCTGAGGAGAGAGAGCGAAGAGCGGATGAGAGAGAGGGAAGAGACACAAGATGAGAGATGAGGACAGAAGCGAGAGAGAACGAGAGAGAGACAGAGAAACAACAGAGCAGAGAGGAAGAGAGGAGACAGAGAGAGTAGAAGTAGAGAGAGAGGAGAGACAGAGACAGAGAACAGACAGAGAGAGAGCGAGAGAGAGAGGAGAGAGAGACAGAGAGAGAGAGAGACAGAGAGAGAGAGACACAGGGAGAGAGCGAGAGAGAGACAGAGACAGAGAGACGCAGGGAGAGAGCGAGAGCGAGAGAGACTGAAAACCGAGGGGATGAAGGGCAGCAGAGTTTGGGGAGCGTGGGGGGGGGGGGGGGGGGGGGGGGGGGGGGGGGGGGGGGGGGGGGAGGCTCATGATAGCATGTGGCTCCCAGCCAACGCTGACCTCAGATGACAAGGGGAGGGGAGCTGGGGAGGCCAGTGCTCGCGTGCGTGCGTGTATATAGAAAGGTGTCGGAAGGGAACAAGTGTGTTCACGTGCACGGCCTCCTGTTGGCCCGGTGCATCGCGTGAGGGACCCCCCCCCCCCCCCCCCCCCCCGGAGGAGAAGAGTGAGATGTGGGGTCGCTGTCTGAGAGGGGGGGTCGCTGTCTGAGAGGGGGGGCTAGTCCGTTGGGCGGCTCTACACAGAGAAGCTAATGGTACACGTTTAGTCAGAGCCAACGCACACACACACACACACACACACACACACACACACACACACACACACACACACACACACACACACACACACACACACACACACACACACACACACACACACACACACACAGTAAAAAAGGGACAAGAAACTTGGGCTGACCTTGAGCGGATTAGTGACAACGAGAGAACTCTGGTTGCAAAGTCTCTCGGAGCGCCATTCAACTTCCTCTACGCCAAGGACAGTACGCTGCCCGCGGTGACCTCGCCACATTAAAAGCGCTTAATATTCCGTGTTCCAAATTCCAAAATCAATTAATGTTGAACCGCTTGACTGATAGGTGTCGAGAAGAAAAAAAGAAAAAAAAGAGGAAAATAAAAACCTCTGCCAAACACGAGGTTGAATCGCATCAATGGGGTCGGTTGTCGCATCGAGGTGATGTGTGCAGAATACTGGCCTTGATGTTTGAGTTCCAACTGCCAGAAGAATTAAGGAGAAAAGAACATTGGGGTGCCCAATAAAACTAACCGTCGTTAAAGGATGGGGACAACTGAAGTACGTAATGCACTTTAAATGATGTTATTAAAAGGACTTTAAAGAACAACTTTGATATCTCAGCCTGGACCCCATTTAACATCATGCTGGGTCTAAGGAACCAATGTGGCGAACTATTTTTAAATTGGTCCTGTAGTGAGCGAAAACCCTGCAGAGATGCCCACCCATTCCTTAACACCCAAATTATCAGAAAATAGCGTCCAGGCATATCCACCCTGCAAGATGTACACGAATATACTTTGACGTTTGTAAAAATCGACTTAACATGGTGCGGCCTGACGCTGTCCCTCTACCCAGACGCCTCACAACAGAGGAACATGTTTTCTTGTTCTCTCGGTGGCGGTCGTTTTTTTCCCGTCCTCCATTTGCATTAATTTGCAATGTTTCCCCGTCCCTCTACCCCCCAGCCATATGGTGCAGCGGCAAGCGGGCGTGAGAACAAATAACTATTTGACGCCAGAGATTGCAAATCACCAAAGCCAGGAAGACACACACACACACACACACACACACACACACACACACACATATATAAATAGCTGCATATATAAAAGCGTGACGCATTAGAATAATAAAAATCAAATCATAGAAATATGAAGTACAACGTTGCGGTGACTCTGGAAACAACAAAATAAGAGCGCGTTGGGTTGAGTGCGTGAGGAGGCATCAGCGGGGGGGGGGGGGGGGGGGGGGGGGTCGCAGCACGACTCCATAGCGGAGACAGCTGCCACTGGAGACGGGGCATTAATCACTTCCTCCCTCACATGGACACGTGCACGCACACACGCACGCACACTCCCACGTCTGCATGGCAGGCCAGCCATGGTGTGGGTGTTTGTCCACAAATGACACACACACCTGCCTCCCTGCCATTCAGTCAAATTCGGTTCTATTCGGTGTGACTCTCTGCCCATGAATAAAAACACCACACACACACACACACACACACACACACACACACACACACACACACACACACACACACACACACACACACACACACACACACACACACACACACACACACACACACACACACAGATGCCCTGACGGATTGCCATCAAAAGTTAGTGGATTCGATATTGTAGTTCTCCATAAAACAGGTGCATTCCAGTAACACCGCCCACAAATGGAAGGATGATACACACAGCGTCCACACGAGGCAACATAACACATGGAGGTGCTGCAGCCCTGAGCCCTGCCCCCCAAGCCCCCCCCCCCCCCCCCCCATCTCCCCCCCCCCCCCCCCCCCCCCCCCCCCCCCCATTCCAGTGCAATTATGGTTAAATAGAAAATCATAAAAAAATAAAAAACGGTTGCCAACTGATATGATTGATGGCGGCCATTTTGTGGCCAGGATTGAATTATCGAGTGAGCCCAGATTGAGATATGAGTCAATCCGACAAGACCCTCCGTCCCGTCCTCTTCCGCCCCGGGGTAGTAGCATGCCTTCCCAAACAAGCGGCCGTTTGGTCTCTGTGATGCCGACGAGACGCGAAGTAAACGCGTTCCGACGCACGCGGCCTTGCGTATATCCACGCACACCGTTTTGTCGTCCTTGGTTTCTGGATCGTCCGAGATGGATTCTCATGTTGTTTTTAACACGCTACATGAACAACACCCGAGTGTTTCGGTGACCCTGGCCGGTGGTTGGCGGCGCAGCAGAACACGTTTAAGCAGTGGAGACGACAGGTCCACGTTTCTCACTTTCAGATCCCCTGCCACCATGGCTTCTACTTCCTGTCTCATAAAGTCTGCCTAGGCGCCAACGACCATGAACACTCTGCTCTGCTCTTTGTCAGCGGTGGACAATCACGTCGCCGGGCGACAAGACTCAGAATTATTCTAAAAAATATTATTACAAAAGGAGGTCGTACTGAAAAGGTTCAGCGATTTGTAAACAGGCGCTTGCCACTGAAATCCCTTATTTAAAAGTTTTTAACAGTAGTCGCTGTCTAGAAGTAGGGCTAACCCCTTCCCTCCCTCCATTCTGCCTTATAACACCGCCCGGATATTCAAGTTTGGGTTTCCCAATGAATGGCCGTGGCCTTTGGTGGTTCAACTCACTCCAGCCGTCCCACTGAATAACTAAGTTGGTACTCCTTCTCTCTTCGCTATAGTCGAAGCCGGTAGGAAGTGAAACAAACGCGTATACACCTCGGAGAAAGGCCTTCCGTACAGATGATTGATCATCTTTTAACATCGTCATTCGGTCTATTTTGGGTAAACCGCCTCGATTGCTCCACAGATTGCAACACCTTCCTTGGGGACTGCACATTTATTTTTCTTTCGTTGGCAGACAAGGTGCTCCTTGTTCGTCGTGACCCCACACTCCCTCCCCCCGAGTGCTGATTGGATACATCCTCTTTTACGTTTCTGAAGAGGCTTCCAATGGGCTGAAGGCCAGACTGCAGAGTGTGTGAGCTCCCATCAGGGTGGTCTCACCACTCACTAAGGCTACTTTATATCTACCTGGACGACTGGATTACATGTTGGTTACAAAAAGTACCTCCAACAACTCCCAACAACTAAGTTTAAACTGGCGAGGTGTACAATGGAGCACTTCCCAGTAGGGAGGCCGGAGACGAGGTAAAACCACTCAATAACACGGTTCTCACTCACTCTGACTGGCTGGGCTATTTTGTGATGCAAACTAGTGTAGCTCGGGTGGGTGGAGTGGAGAGAGAGAGAGAGGGGTTTAAGAGAGTGGCGAAAGTACAATTCTTGCCAACAAATAGGGCTGTACGGGCATAAGGGACAGCATTTTCAATTCGTTGAATATAACAGTTATAGGATGTGATTATATTTCTAACATTATGGTAATGAGCATCAACATTGACTACATATATGTCCACGTCATTTTAAGCTGCGAGCTAGTCGAAATGATACGCATTGCGGCTTCATAAATAATAATCATACATAAATTGGCAACAAAAAAAACGACAGACTTCACGCCTTATGAAACGCCAAAGGTTGTGAAGCAATTTAACACCGACTCATGAGCAAGTACCGGGGTAGGAGCGGGGTTAGCTTGGGGGCCGCGAAACCAACCAAAGCATACGAAAAGCAGCTGGCTTCCGAGGACGTTCCAACTGTCGTGATGGCCCTCCTCTCTTCGTTGCGGTAACACATGGCCACGCACACACACACACACACACACACACACACACACACACACACACACACACACACACACACACACACACACACACACACACACACACACACACACACACACACACACACACACCATGGGGAGAGCACCAGCTTGGGTCATGCTCAGCTGTTGACACTCAACACATCGCCACCACTTGCTGCACACAGAAATGAGCCAAAGGGTCACATTCTGTGAAACCTTCTCGATGCCAGCGTAAGACATTCGTTAGCATAGAGGGCCTTTCATTTTAAAGTTAACTTTGATGGGGGGACACAAGGGACGTGCGATCGGAGACGTTGTTTGGGACGACTTTGTAGAAATTAGTCATAGCGAGAAATTTGGAGGAATTAGTCGTAAATTGCAACAAATCTGGAGAAGACGAAAGCACATTCCCTTGTTTTAAATTCATATTCTCCTTCTACCGCAGAATCCCATTTAGATATGCATGGGGGCATGGTGTCGGGACTGTGGTTCTTGCCAAGGGTAACCCAAATATGAGCACAGAAAAAGTCCTTCCTCGTAGGGAATTGGACCCCAAAACCTAAAAATGTCGTGCCCAGACGTGATCGGAAAGAAAAGAACAAAAACCGCATGCAGCCATAATTTGTCCTCACGTCCTCAGCAAAGATGATTAATGTGGTTCCTTTGGCTGCTTTAGCACAAGTGCCAACGTGGGAGATTTTAAAAAGGTACATTAATGGAAAGACTTTTCTAAAGAGAAGGAAAGAGGTGTGAAGGTCACTGTCGACCGAGTGTCCAAGTTGGTGCACTTTATAATATGAACATGTTCCAGAACATTGGGGGGAGGTGTGTGTGTGTGTGTGTGTGTGTGTGTGTGTGTGTGTGTGTGTGTTTGTTTGTGTTAGTGTGTGTGTGTTAGTGTGTGTGTGTGTGTGTGTTAGTGTGTGTGTGTGTGTGTGTGTGTGTGTGTGTGTGTGTGTGTGTGTGTGTGTGTGTTCACCTGATGGATGATCCCAGACACCGGCAATTGGTCCACATAGTACTGCGTTTCTCTCTGCTGGTCCTCAGACAGTATCCTGACATGAAAGGAACACACAAACACACACACACAACACACAAACACACAGCTTTTAATAACTTCCTAAAAACGAAGACAAGGTGTGAGTTAGCCGCAGAGAACATGAAGCTTTGTGTCAGGCAGAGGGCCGTTACTCAGCGCTGAAGAAAGGGCTGTCAGTGAGCAGAGAGAGCTCCAGCGTTCCCCCTGCCAGATGGCGTGTGAGTCTGTCGGGCCTGTTGATTGGCACATCGCTTTGGAGCACAGCCAATCAAATGCAGCGTGACAACCGCAGAACCAAAACCACGCTTAATTCCCCCCCCCCCCCCCCCCCCTTTAGTTTTGCTTTATTCCCCGGCAACCAAACATCAGAACTAAAGAAGTATAATCACTAGAGATTAACTACTCAACTGGGTAGAGAAAGCGAGTGAGAGTGGCATTGGGTGCTTTACTGACGGGTCCCTGTTGAAGATCATTTTGAATTTCCATAGCAAACCCATGCCTCCCATTCTGGACCACGCCCCAGCCCACATGACCCAGTTGATCAGCACTGAGTGTGCTGATCCCCCCCCCCCAAGCCGGTGTTCAGCACACAGGAACTTTGTGATTGATACGTGTTGACAGGGGTCGTCACTGACCGCTCGCCACACCTGTACCGCAGAGTCTGTGTGGTTCATCAGCGCGTCAGGGCCAGCACTGCTCCGTCAGTGACCAACCGGCGGAACAAAAGTTGTGACCAAGGAAACCACTCAGCCTTGTGTTGCGTAGATGTGGGGGCGATTGATCGATTGTTAATTGTAATTCAAATTAATGGTTCAGGACGATTTTTCAAAATAAAATCGATTATTAAAAGAAAAAAGTTTTTGGAGATTTAAAAAAAAAAAAAAAATCAACATGGCAGCATGCGCTGAAAAAAAGTGTGGGTAGTTTTCTTAAAGTCTGTGGCAACCATAAGCAGCAGCACAACACATTTGTTACAACTTCTTAAACTGATGCACGCAGCAGATTGGGAGATGTGTATTATTTATTTTGCTTTTTTTCAATCGTTGTTATTCTTCAAATAAAATCCAAACTTAAAAAAAATTATTATAATCCACTCATAGAAATTTTTTTGATTAAAATCGATAATCGGGTTTGAGAAAAATCTGAGATTTTATTTTCAGGTCAAACGGTCCCGCCCTAGTTTCGCGTCTGCAGGCTGCTACAGGTATCCTGTTAAAGGGCTCACAAAGCGAGGGCTGGCTGCTGATGAGACAGACACCGTTTTACGATCCTAGCTTCGTCCATCGGCCTGGGAGGGTTTGGCCCAGGGAGGTAAACACGCCGACCGTTGATAAACTCTGGCCGTCCGGCGGGGCTGCCGTGGCCTACGGCTGACAGGGGGGGGGGGGGCCGTGCGCGTTGTTGCCTCATCACCCCTACAGCGCGGCGACGGCGGCGGCGGCCTCATCACACGGGAGAAGGAAACGATTGCAATCCGGCTCTCCGGACGAGATGCTCTTTAAAACGTTGGCGCTTTTAACGGCGGGAGGCAATCAAAGAGTCGCCTCCACAGTCTGCCGCTGGTCGTCTCGTGTGTCTACCCACCGCGGGGATACGGCGGGCCGAGACCACTACCACCCCCAACCCCCCCCCCCCCCCCCCCACCACCCAACCCCCCCACCTTCAGAGAGCCATGGCCGTGTGTGTGTGAGAGAGAGTCTGGGCAGCTGGCCCGGAACTTTCCTTAATTAGCCAATCGAGTGGGCTGTAACCTCTGGCGTAATGATCAACCACACCGGTTTGCAATTCACCGATAGCTAGGTGAAGCCATTCGTTATCTCTCCCCCTCCTCCCCCTCCTCCCCCTCCCCCTCCTCACCCCATCCGTCTCCCCTCCATCTTCTGGATATTTATTTATTATCTATAAATATATTTTTTTTGTCCGGTCCTTCTCCCTCCATCCATCCCTCCCTCTCTCCATGCATCTCTCCCTCCCTCTCTCCATGCATCTCTCCCTCCCTCTCTCCATGCATCCATCCCTCCCTCTCTCCATGCATCTCTCCCTCCCTCTCTCCATGCATCTCTCCCTCCCTCTCTCCATGCATCTCTCCCTCCCTCTCTCCATGCATCTCTCCCTCCCTCTCTCCATGCATCTCTCCCTCCCTCTCTCCATGCATCTCTCCCTCCCTCTCTCCATGCATCTCTCCCTCCCTCTCTCCATGCATCTCTCCCTCCCTCCCTCCCTCCATCTCTCCCTCCCTCCCTCCCTCCCTCCCTCTCTCTCGTCAATCTTTCTGCAGAAAGCGTTCTCTCTCCGTACGTCTTGTTCTCTGTCTGATAGATATGTGAACCCTCTGTGTGTGTGGGAGGAGGAGGCGTTGGAACACAACGTCCAGCTGAGCTCTTCCTGCCTTGGCTTGAGTGCATGCGTGTGCGTGTGCGTGTGCGTGTACGTGTGCGTGTGCGTGTGCGTGTGCGGGTGCGGGTGCGTGTGAGTCTGTGTGTGAGCGAAGATAACCAGACGCCCGGGCTGATTTGTTGGGCCCGGGCCCGAGAACGAGACAGGCCATACCGACCAGACTGATGTTATTCCCAGTACTCCCAGTGCGCCTTTTGTTTCTCCTAATTAAAGTCTTCCACGCTGAGCGCGACCTCTGCCCTGCTTCATTATAACACAGGTCAGGGGTCACTTACTTTCAGCACTGCCTCGTAGCGCCATGGAGGAATTTCAATTTCAAGGCAATTTGGTCGCAACTTAAGTTGAAGCAAAAGAGGGTTAAAAAAGATGAATATATAATAATCTAAAATTGATTCATGCAAGTATAGGGACTCTTTTCTTCGGAAATGACTCCAAAAGGTTGTCTTTTTTCATTTTGTTTTTAAATTTGAGCTACAAGGGCGCGACAATGTATTCTGTGTTTATATTTTTGCAATATAAATTTATACTGACGTTTTAAATACATAAATCACACATCGCAATAGATCAAATAGATCAATATTTAAAGAATTGCAAGACACTACGCGATGGCCCCAAACAATCTTTGTGATATTGTGTGGTGCGGTCCCTGCTGTTACGGCCTTAAGCCATGAAGAAGGCCTGCAGTCTGTGTGGGTCACTGTGGAGTGATCTGCATAATGCACGCTCTTTCATTAATTGAAACGTGTCACTCACTCAACTGAATTAAAACTCCATGATTAAAGATGAGTAAGGATGCATCTTGAACAACAGGCCGCTCAGGGTTTATTACGGGGCCATTTCCCCTTCGCCGATGGAGACTGCATGGAGTGAATGGGATGACGCATTACGCTGTCCACTCCATGCTGTAATTCACTTAATGGAAGAACCCGGAACATACACTCTTCACAGATACATTTGAGGAGACGGAGAGAGACAGAGAGAGTTCCCAGAGGAATGAGGGACAGAGCGAGAGAAGTGAAAAGACAAAAGCCCTGGTTGCGTTAAGCCTTAGACATTAAAAGAGATTGTGAAATAAACCCTCGACAAATGATCTCTGATACCTCAGTGTACGGAGGGATTAGCAGGACAAAAGGCCCGTGCCTCGGAGAGCTCCGATTCATCCACAACATGTCGCGTACGGCATGCAGCATGTGATCTGGTGTAGCGAGGGTGAATTTGAGTCTGTGGGATTTTTGCAACTAAAAAGTAAATAAGGAAATCATGATTAATATTATTAAATGTATTGAAAGGGGAACCCCTTTAGGACAACCATTCAATCCAGAATCCATAATAAAACACACCTCACAAGCTTAAGGTAGCGTTATGGTTGGACGTTGACGCAACGCAAGGGGGTTTACGGACGCGTTACGTCCTGGTGGACCCTCCTTGCGCCCACCGCGAGGGCATGACGTTCGCCCTCCCGAAAATGTTAACCTCGCGTCGAGGCGAGTGCGATTGGTCCCCTAACGTAACCCCCGACGCAGAACCAAAGAGGTTCAAGAGACTGCTTGGTCATATCTGCAATATCAATTGGGAATAAGACTTGTTTTGGAGTCTCACCGGCATGCAGCCGGCCGTAACAAACGACCACATTAGCCCGCCTCTGCTAGGTTTGTGCGTTCTCATTGGTCGTTTATCTTCCCGGGGAAAAACAAAACCCCCTACTAAAGAGCCAATGATTCAGGAGATTGCGGGCTTCTTGCATCAGAATGGTGAATATAATCTCTCTCTCTCTGTGTGTGTCTGTGTGTGTGTGTGTAGTGTGTGCGTTTCTCTACAACATATCGAATGGCCAACTGTGCTCAGCAGGCGATCACCAGAACATTTCTGCCGGCTACATGTTAATTACCGATTGGCTTCTAACCATGTCGGCTATGTAAATTCCAAAAATGGCTCAATTAAAAGCCTGCTGAGTGGAATATCAAACTGATCTTATTCCGCAAGTGTGTCTGAAGCACATAAGCCTAAAATAGAGATCAGAAACGCAAATATAGGATTCATTAATTGTATTGACATTTGGATTTTTTCCAAACATTAACTACGCACCTCATACGATTTTGTTATGAGATTGACTGTCTGTGACTCTGAATAGCCAATATCAGTCAATATTAAAAAAGTAAGTAATTATTTTATCAGCCACCGAATGTGATGGAGCAAAAATAATGGCTTAGACGGCGCACTACTGACATCTAGTGGACGACTACCCTCAACACACCCTACGCTCTTCATGTGCAGGGGAAAACGTCCCTCAAAAGCTTTTGACGTGGGACATAATACATTATAATTGCGGTAGGTATTATGTGTGCATTAATACACATATACAAAATATGTGCTGTGCAGTTTATCCTCGAGGAAAATGATTGAAGTCGGCCAATGTTTGATAACTTGGCTCCTTTATTACTAGGTTCTATAACCTTGAGAAGTAATTATCTGCCTAAACGCCAATGGGTCAAGCACTCCATTTCAGCACATTGAATCAATGTAATTAACTAGGGCTGTGCTAAATGAGTCCCCACTGCTCATTATTGGACTAAACACCCGATTCAACAATTTGGCCTGGGGGCTCCTCGCATTGGACGGCTGAAGTCAAACGTGACCAATCAGACGTCTGTCGCGGGAATGCATATTCGGTTGAATGATCTGATGATTTAGTGAAATCTGTTTGTTTGTTTGTTTGTCACCAAGGTCAGGTCGACACCATTTGATGCCTTGCGTGCTCCCCAAAGCCCATTATTAGAGTGTTCAATTATTATTGTCCTGAAGCAATCACAAAATAACAGTTTCAGTATTACAATTACGGTCATCATTCTGTTTTCACTATCGCTATGAACATGACAACAAACAAACAACAAACACATAATTAGCTTACCTCTCTGGCAAAGGCTCCATGGGGCTCGACAGGTTGATGGTTTCCATGGTGATCTCCACTTTGCGGACGCTTCCGAAGAAGTCCGTGATGAGGACACGTCCTGGGTCCCTCAGGAAAAGGTCGGTACGGTGGCCCGGGGTGGACACACACTGACTCTTGGGGCACACCTTGAACTGCCATAGAATAAAGAAAAGCAAACAGCAAAAGAAAACTGATTTTAAAAATACCGTTCTACGACGCAATCAGGGGTAATCCCATTCACAGCGAGGGCGCTGTATTTGTAGTTTATCAGCCCATCGTAGATCATTCCAAACAGAGCCGGCCTCAAAAGGCACCTCAGGCACTTTTCAGCACTTTTTGAACCGTGCTGCCACAAATTGATTTTGTAGCTTTGCTGCCATTCGTGGGTCCGTGACACCCATACTCGTGCAACGTTTCAGACTCCTTGAGAAACTGTACTTGGCAAGAGGTGATGGATTATTGTCCGAGCCGCTGGCATGCAGACGGACGTTCTCCTTCGGCTCATTTTTACCGCCGCTCCTGCTTCTACCCGTTAGTGGCGAGGGAGGAGGCGGCGAGGGTCAGCTGAACGTGGACAAATAGATGATAAGCTTTTAGTGTCAAATGATCCAACAATGTCTACAATCTGTTTATCAATTATGGACCAGCAGTGGGAGTCAGAGCGAGGGGAGGCCACTTGAGAGAAACTAGCCTTAGTGAGCTAGAGTTTACAAGGGTTTGAAAAAGAAATACCGGTGATCCATTCAGCCTTCCCTCATAGCCACTCGCCAAAACCCGCGAGGAGCTCGCTAGCCTCAGCAATAGGTATTTCTCAGTTCCTTAAGTCAGGTTCAGTGGAAGGGACGGAGCACTGGCTGAACTGGGCCAGTTGTTCACTTGATCAACAACAGCAAAGGATACAATCAAACGGTTCACTTTAAAACAATGCTTTTTATGACTGACACACACACACACACACACACACACACACACACACACACACACACACACACACACACACACACACACACACACACACACACACACACACACACACACACACACACGTGTGTGAGTGGGCAGATAGAGGACGGCTTCCTCCCTCAGTGAGGGACCTCAAGGGCGATGAAATGAGCACTTGAGGGCACAGGGTCTGATCTTATTGGGGAAGGTGTCGTGGAGGAGAGAGCGCCTTGTCCAATGCCTAATCTATAACTACCTGGGGCATTAAGACTGCAGGATTAATCCTCTTAAAGAGTGACTCAATAGTGTGTTACTGAACAAAGCTCTTCAAACATAGCCCCTTTTTCCACACATTAAATCAATGAGGGAAGCTTTTTATCTTGCAAAAAAAGAAGCTTGAGAACTGCTTGGGAAATATGAGGCTGGGATCAAGAGCCGGCCATCGGAGAGACCAGAGACAGCGACCGTTTGTCTTCCTTAAAGTGCAAGTGATGAAAAATCACTTGCAAGAGAAAATCAAATTATTGATCCGACGTCACAGACTAGATGTGAGAGAACAAACAACGTACCTTCCAAATAAAATGGAAAATGGTGGGGAATCGGAATAGATGTGGTACACCCGTCTGCACTAATCTTGCTTATCAGACTGATTGCTCTTGATGGGGGTGTGTGTGTACAAGTCGACCCTCCCCACCAACACACCTGGCTGCCTAAAGGTGTGAGAAACACACACACACACACACACACACACACACACACACACACACACACACACACACACACACACACACACACACACACACACACACACACACACACACACACACACACACACACACACACACACACACACACACACACACACACACACACGTTTGACATTTGCCAGTCTGTTTTAAGTGCGGCTTCCCGGGCGTTCTGGCATTAAGGTGGACTATCGGCCACCCACTCTTTCATGTTGTACAAAAAGGAACCGTTCTCTTCGGACCAGCAGACTCACACGAGCTGCGTTGGGGCTGTATTCCCCTGAGGTGACATCGACAGGTAAGCCGTAGCGTGGGTTGGGCAGTGGACCACGGAGGTGTCCCCCAGCCCCCAACCGACATCCACATCTTCACAGGCACCCCCGCCATGATGCCGTCTCACTGTTGTTTGTTTTTAAGCCCTCCAGCTCACTCACAACACATCCAAGGACACCCAGGCAAAGGAGAAGACCCCCTAGAAGGCCATCAGACCCAAGGACGCATTATAGGTTAGATATCAGCTCGTAATCTTTACCGGTGAGCGGTTGAGAATAAACAGCTCAACACTATTCTGTGTGCGACCGTGTTCAGGAGACTCGAAGCGCCGGCCAGGGTCACTCACGTAGCACAGAGCCATGTATAGGATAGCTGAGATGGATGCTCCCTTAACCCTAACCCCACGTTAACGAACACACGCAATTAAACAACACACCCCTTTGGGCGCACACACACACACACACACACACACACACACACACACACACACACACACACACACACACACACACACACACACACACACACACACACACACACACACACACACACACACACACACACACACACACACCTAAACCCAGAACATTAGAGCGCTGTCCACCCACACAACACTTTCAGAGGAGCGTTCTGTTCCTTCTCAAGACTTCTTCCTCTACCCGCACACACCCACACACCAGCACCCATCACCAGCACCCACACCGGGGGTCACGGGCTCACCAGCTGGTTCATGTTGGTGGTGCTGGAGGGGTGGATGTCCTCCAGGAACTCGAGCAGGTAGAAGGTGTAGCGGTCCATCAGGTGCACGCCGATGGCCAGGTCGGGTTGGTGCTGTGGCGGAGAGACGAAGGGGGCTTAACAAACCACAGCGCTGCGACCTGATGGAGCCTCTGGGGTCTTATGCTTTAGGCCCAATCCCATTTCTACCCCTTACCTCTTCCCCTTACCCCTTCCCCTTACCCCTTCCCCTTGTTTTGAAGGGGTAAGGGGAAGGGGGAAGGGATTGGGCCTTAGGCCCAATCTCAATACTTCCCCTTACCCCTCATCTTCCCCCTTACCCTTGAAGTTGCGCGTTCATGTGAGAGCTAGTGGTGTCTCAATACCCAATTTGATCAAGATTAAGGGATAAGATTGAGTGCTATGTACCCCTTATTTTTAAGATGATTTGAGAGCTCACTTGGGCCGAATCTCGATTCTTCCCCTTGCCCCTTTTGCTTTGTCTTTGTCTTTGTCTTGGTTAAGACAAAGACAAAGACAAAGCAAAAGGGGCAAGGGGAAGAATCGAGATTCGGCCTAGCCTCCAACAAGGCTTAACGTTTTAGGAGGTTTAAGAGAAAGAGGTGTTTAGAGATTATCATACGTGCATGCATACATCCTGTAAATGCATAGAATAACACCGCCACAGACGCCCAGTAGGTGGTGCTGTTTCCTCACAGCACCAGAGGACAGGAATGGGTTTCTATCGGCTCTGTATTGTATGATTGCTGTCACTACTTCTGCTAAGTGCCTCACAGAAGTGACAGCGTTCTTTTAGTGCAGTGATACAAAATAAATAATCACAGCTGACAATCAGGGCTTTAACAACTTGAGAGTTTAGAAATGTACTTACATTTTACTAGAAAGACTTGATTGTGCCATTGCATTTGTTTTTTGACATAATTTACCTCAGTTAGGGTAATTTCATGTTTGATTATGTTCAGGGCTTTTGCTGATTGCAAAAAAGGGGTATGTAATTAAAATACAGCGAGCACTAAATCAGCATCTTAATGATAATGATCAACTCCTGTTTGTACTGTTGATAATGGTGTGAGCTAGTCACTGTTAGACTAATGTGAAGAAATACATGGACAAGTGCCCATGTTAAACCTAGGGCCGTAGCAATGCCCATCCGCAGAAAGTTAGAGCCGTTGGTCTTCAGAGTCAGGGATACATCCAACATTAGCTTCATTGAAGAACATACAGATAAACAATTAATAGGAAACGCCAACCACTCATCCAACATTAATAAACAGGAGCTCCAAGGTTCTGCAGTCCAGGCTTAAATCGCCAACCTTAATATTCTTAAATGTCACTAGATTAAGTCGCTTAGTAGACAAGGCAATCAAAAGCGATCAGAGGATGCTGTCGAAAAAAATAGAGTGGCTATAGAAGTGCTCTGCAACCTAGTCAAAAATATACTTGACTCTGCAGAGAAGCCATCAGGAATCAGAAAGAAACCTTTTTATCTTGACTCGTTTTTAAAAAGGGGGCATTGCTGAAGTAATCTCATTGCACAGCTGGGCTGTTCTGATGAGCTGTGAATTGCAGAACCCCAAAAAGCTAACCCCCCCCCCCCCCCAGATACAATCGCTGTTAGTCAAAGGGGGACACGATTTTTCCGGCTCCCAGCAAGCAGGGGATTTCCCCGCCCGCATCTCCTGGAGGCACGCAGGTAACTCACAGACAGAGAGTCCTCTCCGACCTGGCTGCTGGCCAGAGCCATCAGGTTAGGGGAATAGAAGCGCTCGTACATCGAGGCGCCCTGGCACGTGTCGATGATGAACAGCAGCTCGTTGTACCTGGCGAGCACACACACACACACACACACACACACACACACACACACACACACACACACACACACACACACACACACACACACACACACACACACACACACACACACACACACACACACACACACACACTTTCCGATGAGGCCAAAATCTAAAGTTCAGTGGCCAGATCAAAAGGGGTTGGGAGAGTGGAAATCAGTCCAATGACTTGGACCGAAGCTGGGCCAAGAAGACAGCCAAAGAAATGCGTCGATTTCAAAAGCTTCCAAAGACATAAAATGAATACATTATAGTTCATAATATTCAAGAAGGTTTAGTTTAATGGTGGCTTTACCTTTGACTGAAACGGCATAATAGTCTTACTGTGCAGCAATTTATCACTTTTATTTCACAAATAAAACACCGACACAGTCTTGATCTTCATCTCCATCATTTCTACACAGCTCCCTGGGAACTACGTTACAATTGAATTGACAAGTCAGTTCTGGAGTGAGAGCCCCTAAAAATAGGAATCATCTTCTGTACATTTCTTTCATACCCAGCAACAACACACCAAGCTCGCCTGAAAGCGAATCTCCTCGTGCAACACTCCTCCTCTTCTCTTAGGATTGTATAATACCCAACCTTCCACCCAAAACCATCCTCCAGACACCAGTTGCCATGACGACCCCCGGAAAAAAAACCAAGTCTGCCCGGTCCGGTCTGCCCGCCCACGTTCACACTTCCACACCTTTGCCAGTTTCCCCCCCAGCCTCCTTCTGTGATCAAAGGGCACTGCTCTCCCCACTAATAGGTCCCATTGGGGAGGATGGCTCGCTGCTAGGGTGGGGGGGACCTGCTAGGGTGGGGGGAGGCTGGGCATTAGGGTGGGGGGAGGCTGGGCGCTAGGGTGGGGGTGCTACGGGTCTCTCAGAGGCCAGACGTCTGTAGTCTAAAGTCCCCAAGGCTGCCGGGATCCGTTCTTCAGGAGGCCGGAGATCACCGCCGTAGCTCAGAGTGCGTCGGGTGACGAGGGCCCCGATGGGACGGGGGTGCCGCCTTGCACGCACAAGCCTAATTAAATCTGAGCCTCGTTTACTGCATCGCCATGCGCGTGCACGTGCTAATCAACCACCTGCTAGCACCTTGAACGGTAACGACCCATTCACAAGTAGTCCATTAATTAAGAGGGCGGATGAGACTAGGGAACAGGCTGGCAGGGTAAGGCGGGGGTTGTGATTACAAGCACATGTTAACCAGGGAGTGTATCTCTCCCACTTGTCCCAAAGGGGCTCTGTTGTTAACTGAATGAAAGCATAAGGCCCAATCCCATTTCTACCCCTTACCCCTTCCCCCTTCCCCTTACCCCTTCAAAACAAGGGGGAGGGGTAAGGGGAAGGGCCAAGGGGTAGTAATTGGATTGGGCATTACTCAGTGGAAGACAACTCATTTCAACCCGGTATCAGCCAGCCGTAACAAGCGGTGTTCAGCAGAGCTAGTGCAGCGCTATGGTCTCTATCTAGATCTCTTTCTACGTTGTTGCCTTTTGTACCTTCTCTTCTGCCACATCTGCTCGAAGGCGTCGGCCAGCTCTACGTTACTGATCTCCTCGGAGTCCTGGAACTTCAGAAAGCCGTTCCCGCCATGACCTGACAGACAAACAAACAAAAAGAAAAAACCACAAATGCAAACAGTCACTTAACAAATCAACTGACTTTGGCCTAAAGCCCAAGTAGATGACAGTGTGGTCTGACCTGGAGATACGATCGGGAATGTGAGCGTTGAGGACAGATCTTAAAACACGGAACATTAGAGCGCTGTCCACCCACTCAACACAGTGGCTACTGCTAGCCATCTTTCAGAGGAGCGATCTGTTCCTTCTCAAGAACTCTTCCTTCACACACACACACACACACACACACACACACACACACACACACACACACACACACACACACACACACACACACACACACACACACACACACACACACACACACACACACACACACACAAGGGATGATTAGGGTTCCACGTCGACGAAATGCAAGGAGCACACAGTCGCTCCGACGCAGTCGTGAACCTTTACGGTTCTGAGTCGGGTTTTAGTGAGCGGACCAATCACAGCCCTCGCTGCTGCGTCGCCCCGACGCATGGTTAACATTTTTGGGAGGCGCGCGTCCGGCCCTTGCGGCGGACGCAAGGAGGGTCCGCAAGGACGTAAGGGGACGTCAACCCCCTTGCGCTGCGTCGACGGGGAACCCTAACCCGCCCCTGAGCTATGGGTGCGGCCTGTAGGCGGGTAGGGTCGGGGCGTCCTACCGGTCAGGTAGATGAGGATGTTGCTGCGGTCGTCCGAGAGAAGCCGCTTGGAGCGAGGCGTGCTGGCGGGGAGCCGGCCAGTCAGGACACGCAGGAAGTTCTCCACCGTCACCTGGGCAACAGGACAAAGGGCGGAGCCCGTGGGCGTGGTAGAGCCGGGCCATAAGTCGATTTTTAATCGCTATTCGAAATTATGGTCAATAATCGATTTTATTTTTTATATATATTTTTTAAAGAGTAAAATGTCAATATGGATAGCATGAAGGAAGTGAGTGTTTACAGTTTGCCTCAAGTCTGTCGCAACCAAATTTTGCTTTTGATAATCATTGTTAATCTTCAAATAAAATCCAAACTTAACAAATATATATTTGTCATTTATAGAAAAGACAACAAAAATCAATATTCTAGTTTGGGTTGAAAAAAATCAGAGATTTTATTTTTAGGCCCATTCTCCCAGCCCTAGCGCTTGGTTTATGTTCAAAGGACGTGGCCGGAGTTCAATACGCCCTCACATAGGAGGTGGCACAGCCCTGGCTCATTCCAAAACATTTAAGGGTAGTCGATGAGACGTCTCCACCCTGAGATATCGTTTGTCAGATTTCAGCATCATCTACATTTAATATAATTTATGAGCTTGAATTTCTCTGAATTTATACAATGAGAAAAGGATAATGAGGTGCGTCTAACAACTGGAAACGCCCCGCTTGGTGTATGGGGGAGGTGGGTGTGGGGTTGGGGGAGAGAACCGTCTCTCAGATTGAATGGCAGAGGCTTGACAACGAGCGCAAGTCTCTGGTGCACCGCGACCTAATCACTACGAACAAAGCCTATTCACGCCTAGATTGTGCAGCTGACTGACAGCTGAAAAGCATCTTAATTTAGAACGTTATCCCGCTTTTGAATGATAAACCAAAAAGAGAAAAAAACAATCGTTTAATCCTTTAAACCCCATTTTTCCTTGATGTCCTCGTGAGACTTCGAGTGCGTCATCAAACCGTGGCGTCGAGCGGGCGTGCACGCCATCCCCCGAGTGCGTGTGACGGACACGACGCAAACACAGCCAAAACAACCCGAGGTAAAGCACAAGGGCACTCCACGGGCCTTTCCCATTACACCGTGGGCCTGGGGTGAAACAAAGCATCTGGGTGCTCCCGTGTTTGAGTACATTTGTGCTATCGAGCAATTTCCTGCTGCTGCAGATTAGAAGCCATCGGGTAAACCGTGTAATCCTTAACGACCGCATCTCACCAGAGGAAAAGAAAAAGACTTGAGGGGAATAAATAGACTCGTTTTTGATTGTGTAGGACTTAGGGTTCAACGTTTCGTGCAATTCAATTAACTGCCGAATCAATAATCTGTGAATCGTTAATATTGAATAAACTACAAACCCCATGACTTTTTCTATGCGTCTTTCATTATTTTTTAAATGACCAGAATAATAAAACTGGCCTCTAGTTAACAAACATTTAGGTGTAGGCTAAATATTTCAAGAAGGTTCTCTTTGTGTTCTTGCAGCACCAGCCTAACGCAAGTCTGATCCTTTTGAGACCCAAACCTCACATATATGTTGGTGATGCCTACGCAGTACGCAGTGCCATATATGTTGGTGATGCCTACGCAGTGCCATATTGCGTGATCAACGTGGCTCTGGAGCATCGGATGATGTCCAAAACAACAATGGAGATGCTACATCGAATATGAGCTGCTTGAGCTTTACGTAGAGCATGACACTTGCTTTCTAGTCAAATTAAAAAGGGACAGTTAGCCATTTTCCCACCTTCATAACATCAAAATGTTAAGTCTTGCATATGAATCATTTTGAAGACCTTGATGACGTCCCTACATGCAAATAAGATTGAGACACTGGACTGTCGCTTCAGATGGCCGCACTTCCTTCTCTGTGAGGCTTACCATTCAGCAGTGTGTCCGAGGTCATCGCAGCCTACCTCATAGCCCCGGTAGTCCACCTCCACATCGTCCCCATAAACGTTCAGCTCCATGTTCTTGTGGCTGAAGACTGTGGCAGGCTTTGGGTTTCTATGGTTACAAGCCATATCATCTGCCAGCATCAGAACTATGCGGCTGGAAATCAAAAAAGAGAGTGTTAATACTAGGTTCATATATTGCAGTTAGGTTAGTACAGTATCAGGTTATTATTATATTTATAGACCACATTGATCATTTTATATGCTGGTATCCATGTAGCAACAGTACTTTGCTGTTTTCCTGTTGTCAATGTCATGTCATGTTTTTTTTATTCAATGTAACTTTGGAGTTGGCAAGACAAGCTATTACTGGCAATTAAAAGAAAAAAAAATAATACACACACACACAACACATTAGATGTTTATTGGAAGGGAAAATAATGTGGGGATTAAGAATAACAAAACAGTCGGCATTAGATAATTTAATATTAGCAACGTGTAACCACCCTCACTTCTGCAGGCGTTCGTGATTTTGGTAATATTGTGCCTGTAAGGTGTTAATTAACTCAAAGGAATTCAAATATTCAACGGATTTGTAAACCCACATCAGCATTTATTGATTCCTGTGAACATATTGTCATCATTGTTAATACTGTGGTATCCCATTCACCTGTCCGGGATCCCCAGCCTCTTGACGCTGCGGTAGACTGAGAGGGTGTTGGCCACATGACGGTAGTTGAACCAGAATCTAGAAGTGCACACCTATTAAGAAAATTCAAGACGTTAAGATTTTTTTTACTGTACTTCAGATCTTAACAACATTGTATGGCTCTTTAGGACTCACCAATACTGCCCAGTTGTTAGTATGTCCACTATTGAAGAACTGACCTGCTTTGTCCTAATAGGAAGAGAACACGTATTAAGATTGGATATGCCCTAGTTCTGCGCTATCTTGCGTCACATAAGCGAATACGTTTAGGATTTGAAAGGGGTTCATGGAAATAAAATACGGCACATTGCACACAGCATCTCAATGGAGGAAAGCAGGCTACATGGCAGGTGCACTGCTAAAATGACAACGAATAGGCGTACATTTATTCATTTTATCATTGATTATACTATATGCATTAATACTCGACACTTACCTCGATATTATTAGTGCTGACTAGAAAAGATAAATTAAATAAGCTCAATAAAACGAATATTTTGACCGTACAATGCCTAGCCATTGTGATCGCGGAAGTAAAGCCAACAGCTGGGGCTGAACCGACCAATGACGGAAGACTTCCTGAAAGGAAGCTTTTTCAAAGTAACAGCCCTTGTCAAATACAAATACTGCCAGATTATTCAATTTCTTTGCACATTCTAATCGA
>NC_079419.1:2247607-2282607 GCF_026213295.1 Gadus chalcogrammus
TCCACTAGTGTAGTCTGAGATATTTTTTCCCCTTCACTGGCACAAAACACTTTTGGGAGAAAATAAATACAATTTACATAAATAATGTATGTGCGTTCTATTTTGCAATGAAAAAATGAACATTAAAAGGGTTCAAATACTTACAACTTCCAACTGTCAACTTTCTTGATTTTCTTTTGTCAAGCTTTCAGAATCTAATTTAATTATTTTTTTTATTATTTTCCAGGAGTACCCCCTGCAGTACTCCAAAGTACCCATAGGGGCATGAGTACCCCCATTTGAGAACCACTGCCTTAGACGACACCCCAGCTCAGAGGTTTATGATAGTCCCTTAGATACACATGTAGTGTCAAGTAGGCTGCACTTCACTCCTGCGTTTGGGTCACACCTGTTGTCAATGTCAACACAGAGGGCTTCCCTCTGGCTTTGCTTTCCTTCCACCACCAAACAGGAGGCAGTGGTCGCCTGTAGCTGTGTGTGCGTGCGCACGTTGTGTGCGTGCATGTTTGCGTGCGCGTGTGCGTGCGTGCGACCTCACAATAGATCGGGCTTACTTCCATTGCAAGCTAGCATAGGCAACTGACTGTCGCCTAAAACCAAAGGCTAAATGAAACAGACGGATGGATGAAGGATATACTACAGACGCTGATTGAGCCCAGAGTAAACTCTCCTCTCCACCAACACAAGTATACATCTATCTATCACATACAAGAGGTACGACAGCTGTTACACGTTCGGAAATAGAACATGAGCACGTCCGACGGAGAGTCAATGTGTGCTGCCCAAGGACACTCCGGCAGAACGGAAATGTCTGTTGACAGGACGGCTTGAACTCTTAAGGTTCAAACAGTTTCCCACAGTCACACACACACATACACATAGACACACGCACACACACACACACACACACACACGCACGCAAGCGCACACACACACACACACACACACACACACACACACACACACACACACACACACACACACACACACACACACACACACACACACACACACACACACACACACACACACATACACACACACACACACACACACACACACACACACACACACACACACACACACACAGGTTCCAGATGGGATCGGCAGGTGTCTCAGCTGGCTTGGACGATTTGTCTGGAGCCTTTGAGCAGGTGTCACTCTGCAGTGTATATTCTCGGGTTGATAAGATGATGATGCTGATGATGATGATGATGATGATGATGATGAGTATCAGCCCGTCTAACTGCCTGATGAGAGGATGATGGTTTTATTTGCCCAACTTCCCTGTTCTTTTTCTATCTTTATGACGGAATATTGTTATTAAGGATTAAGGACTTTGCTACTCTGGGATTTAATTCAATTATTCTTTGATATAGATGGAGGATGAGAGCTTTGTCAGTAATTTTCTTTTGAAGGGCCAATTTTACTTGAATTTTGGGTATGCATTATTCTTCTTTTTATAGTTAGCGATTGAAAAATTTGACCTCAAAAGGAAACACTAAGTAGTTAATGCGGATTCAGAATTTGTGAATTTATCACAGATGTGGAATTGTAAGGTTCTCTACCATCCTCAGTGAGTCAGTGTCTTCCTACCCTGTGAGGCGGTTTCAGTCCATGTAACCTTTCCACTAACAAGGGACCTAACAAGACAGGGGCCATCCTTGCACTTGATAAATGCTAACAGATCTAGCTAATATAATATATGTATGCCTGTCTGTCTGTCTGTCTGTCTGTCTGTCTGTCTGTCTGTCTGTCTGTCTGTCTGTCTGTCTGTCTGTCTGTCTGTCTGTCTGTCTGTCTGTCTGTCTGTCTGTCTGTCTGTCTGTCTGTTTGTCTGTCTGTCTGTCTGTCTGTCTGTCTGTCTGTCTGTCTGTCTGTCTGTCTGTCTGTCTGTCTGTCTGTCTGTCTGTCTGTCTGTCTGTCTGTCTGTATGTATAAATGCATTTATTTATTCAGAAGCTGCTGTACTCGAGCTATGTGTCTGGCATTTCCTGCATGACAGGAGGAAAAAACATTTTATTAAAACACCTGTTGCGATCTGCGTGACAAAACCACCATTGTGGAGGAATCTTCAAACCGTACGCAGATCAGAGATATGACGGTATCAAGCATTTGACGGTGTTTAAGACTTTTCAATACCAAGCTGAGATCCTGGAGGAGTTATCCCGGTTCGCTCCGTACAGATAATATTTAAAGATCTCACCCCGTCACCTTGATAATCCAGCGTAATACCAGCTGCACGTCTCTGTCTGCCTCGGTCAGAGGGGTTCTGACTCGTGCATACAGGACGGCGTTGGTGTGAAGGTTCCCATCACCCAGCTTTGAGCCCCACCAGGACCAAAACGCACAAGGTATAAATAGTGTCGCCTCGAAAAAGGAAAAATCCCCCCATATTATATTCAAAGTCCTTTCCTTTGTTCCTACTGAGTGCTGAGTCTAGTGCTGTGATGCATACTTTTTGTTCTTTTTATAACAAACCCATGGATAGGGCCCTTTTCAGGGTTAGACATCACTGTTACTCTACCCCATCACTCAAACAATGTAGGCAACGTCATTTAGTGTGAAAAGCTTTCGAATGTGCTTAGTGGTTCGAAAAGCCCGGCATTAATCTAGGCCAATTTACCATCCAGGCCTAATGTGCTATCCACCAGGTTAGGGTCCTCTTCCCTCCTAATCAGGAACAAAGCAGCCTCGGAGAGGAAGAGGAGGCTCGGTAGACGGCCACGGCGTCAGCCAGATACACATCGAGACGCATCCGTCTCATTCTGGTCTCGTGGGCTTCTCCAAATGCCATGTTTTTGTGGCTTGACAAAACTTGTGCACACAAACACACGCAGACGCTTGCACGCATTGGCATGCGCGCACACACACACACACACACACACACACACACACACACACACACACACACACACACACACACACACACACACACACACACACACACACACACACACACACACACACACACACACACACACACACACACACACACACACACACACACACACACGTACACACAGAGGGACACGTACACACCCTCTCTCTACCTTGGCAGAAGCTGACAGCAGACTTATAGCCATGGTTATTATCAGCAGTCGCTGCGGTACAAAACACACAGGAGATTGTATGTAATTAAGATGCTCTGCCCAGAAGATACCAGCTGACACGTAGTCATTGACAATATCACCCTACAAGGCAGATGACATAGCAGACTTTATTGCACCGCGTCAACGGGATGAAACAAATTCATCGGCGACGAGCAATTTCTATTATTTATCATTGGCTCTTCTCTTATTTGCAATAATTGTTTGGTTTTGATGCAGCCCAAACATGAGTACACAATCGTGACAGGCCTTAGGGGATAACGGCCTTGAATTGAGATATTAATAGAGTTAAGAGTAGGGAATATAACAAACGTGACTGTTGTGTATATGACTAGTCTCTAGGCAACCATTGACAAAACAGGTCATGGTGGGTCTTTGTTGAGTAAAGGCGTCTACAGGAAGGGGGGGGGGGGGATTGGGGAGGGGCTGGTGCAGAAGCCCTGGGATTTAACAATCTAATCAAGGGAGCACTGCTTTATTAAAGGAATGCGATCGTATCAGCCGTGAGAGGACAGCATTACCATGGCGCTTCCTCTGCTAACGAGCCGTCCAACGGTTCGATCGCAGACGTGGAAGGGTCTGTAAATGCAAGACGCTTTCCTGGCTGAAAATAAATAAGCTCTAATGCCTCCAGATCTGATCCTGTCATCCTCTTTCTTCTTCTCTTTAGTAAAGATGTCCCCTGCTAACGTCAACACTTTTAGACATACACACAATCCAAGTACCAAACCATAAACAATAGAGAGGGGGTACACAATTATAAATGTTGTATTATATCCATTTTCTTTGGTTGCTCAAAGCGTATGCTGATTATGTAGAATCATCTTTTTTTAATGGAGGTAGTCCATTTCTTCCATTGTCCTTGAGAAAAAAAAGCTCATCTGGATTTGAGACTAAAGTAATTTCTAGATGGAACTTCTTAAACGTGGAGGTCACACGACAGCTGTTTTAGGCAAGGCAAGGCAACTTTATTTATGTAGCCCTTTTCATACACAAGGCAGACTCAAAGTGCTTCACATGTAAACATTGTCATACAATAAAATACAATTGTGCTGAACGCTTTGCACACAGAAACCACTTTGCACAGATTTGAGGAAAAGGATTTGGAAAATCGCTCTGAGGCAGTTTATTCAAAGCTATGAATGCTGAACATATTATGTTTCATGTTGCTCACCATCAAGCATCAGAGCTCTGAGCTGACCAGATACGATAAGACCTCACAGAGGCCCCGGTGTTAAAACAATCGCTGACAAAAAAGAAAGGAACACACATGGCATCCTGGGAACGTCATCTTAACGTCAGCTTAGACAGCCCCGCCCCGCGCCTCAATCTGCCCCATCAGGTCGGTACGGCGCCCTCTGATGAGCCACGCTCCAGGGCACCGGGGAGCTGAGGCCGGGCTCCTCTCAGAGCTCCCCCCCGTGAGGAGGCAGGTGTTACTGCCTCCTCACGTACTCAGCCTCCCCCCCTAGACCCTCCTCCTCCAGTGATGCTGCCCTGCCGTATGCTGCACATCTGTGCCCTTTAAAGCACACACACACACACACACACACACACACACACACACACACACACACACACACACACACACACACACACACACACACACACACACACACACACAACCACACACACACACACACACACACACACACACACACACACACACACACACACACACACACACACACACACACACACACACAAACAAACCGCTGATGATGCTGCTTCTGAGAAAGCCTTGTGGGGCCAATCTTCAATCGTACTGCCCCCCCCCCCATTCAGGGTAATGTCCAGGGACGCCCCCTCCTCCCCTCCCCCCCTCCCCCCCTCTCCCTCTCTACTCACCTCCCCCTTTCATCCGAGACCTTAAGTCTGTTCATTTTTACCTCCTGTCCAAATCAAAAGGCCAACGCAGGCTCTCTCATCTCACTCGGAGCTTGTCTTTGAATCTTGTCTGTTCAGCTCTGTTTTTCCCCCTTGCTGTTGCATTATCGTTTCGTGTATCTTCCACTGTACTCCCAGCTTTCCATTGGTCTCTCCTCATGAGGGCACGTTATCTGTGCCTACCTATGGAGAGTGAAAGCTTACTTGCATTAGAAGATGGACATGGTCATTACGATTTGATTCTTGAGCTTGCTTGTCGTCACTCATGGATCGGGCTCCACTCTCCATCTCTCTTCCTCCATCTCTCTCTCTCTCTCTCTCTCTCTCTCTCTCTTTCTCCATCTCTCTCTCTCTCTCTCTCTCTCCCTCTCCCTTTCCCTCTCCCTCTCCCTCTCCCTCTCCCTCTCCCTCTCCCTCTCTCTCTCTCTCTCTCTCTCTCTCTCCCTCTCCCTTTCCCTCTCCCTCTCCCTCTCCCTCTCCCTCTCCCTCTCCCTCTCTCTCTCTCTCTCACCCTCTCTCTCTCTCTCTCTCTCTCTCTCTCTCTCTCTCTCTCTCTCTCTCTCTCTCTCTCTCTCTCTCTCCCTCTCCCTCTCCCTCTCCCTCTCTCTCTCTCTTTCTCCATCTCTCTCTCTCTCTCTCTCTCTCTCTCTCTCTCTCTCTCTCTCTCTCTCTCTCTCTCTCTCTCTCTCTCTCTCTCTCTCTCTAATTCATCATGCTCTGTGCTGAGAGGTCTGTGCTGCCGGTGTTGGAGCTGGATTCAAAGTATGTCAGCTCGCCCTCAGCCCGGCGTTCAGCCCTGATCTCGTCAACCGCCTCCGAAAGAGGACATAGTGCTGTATGAAAGTCCAGGCCGACCGATTCCACACACACACACACACACACACACACACACACACACACACACACACACACACACACACACACACACACACACACACACACACACAGACACAGACACAGACACACACACACATGCCAACGCGCACACACACACACACACACAACCACACACTCACACACGCATGGGATGTCGGCTACCCAGCCATTAAGCTAGCCAGTGGCTCTTACATGTTAATGTTGAAGTTTAACTGTGATTGCTTAATAACTGTGTAGCTTTCCATTCCAGTCATCGCTAGCTGCAGGCTGCCATTGTGTGAGGGTACAATACACTAACGCACTTATCTAATTTCCTGTGATGTATTTTAGCATTGATGTTAATCACACTGAGTTATGAGTTGGCCTTTTCCTTTGTAACAAAGCACAACTCACAATGTGTTGAAAGTGGTCTTGAGTTTACCTCCCCAAACTCCTGTGCAGTTTGATTGCGTTACGATACAATAAGAATGTAAGATATGTTCTAAAAGTTATTACCTAAAAACCCATGTTGCTCACGAGGATGTTAATGTTTCGATGAAGTGTTGTGTCGCTGTGGGAGGAAGTGCTGGTCCTTCTACTGGGTGCGGCAAGCGGCCAGAGAGGTAGACACCTGCAGTGATTCAACGGAGCCACCAAAGCTGCTAATTGCCCTGGAATGATCCCCATGTCAACCTGTAATACAACGGGGGCATCCGGCGGCCGAGGTCTTAACCATGTTTCATCAGACAAACGGGGGCCTGGCTGGTGTCGAGAGCAGGAAGAAAACCGGGTCGTGATCCCCATGGGAGCTTGAACCTGTGTGTGTGTGTGTGTGTGTGGGGAGGGGGGAGGGGGGGGGGGGTGGGGGGGCTATTCGCAAGAGTTACTGGTAGCTATGGAAACAGGGACTTTGGGTTAGCACGACACAGATCTCGAGCACAAAATACAGCAGGAGTGTAAGGCAACAAAAACAACTTCATTCAGCTGCTAATTTTAGGTTTGGGTTAAGAGGGGGGGGGGGGGGGTTGGAGTCAGATCGAATATAGTCCGTTGCCTCAGTGTATTGCATTTTAATGAGCGAGGCCAACTGTGTGCAGAGAAAACAATGAACGTTCAGATGGGCACATTGTCGGCGAGGCAGATGAATGGCGACCGGGCGACGCCTGTTGATCGAAGGCTCCATTTGGGGGAATGGGCTTCACTTAGAGCTCCTCTGTTCCCCGGCGACAGCGCGCTATTAGGCTGCTCGAGAAGTTACATCAAAACAAGCTCAATCAGAACGCAGCCTTTCTCCTCTGGCCGGGGCCCAGTCGTTTGTTGTTGAAGCCGATGACTTCCTATTAGTGCACATTCTGTCCCCATTTAGCTCAGCTGGGTTATAAATACCCAGTGGGACTCCTACATCAACACGGGGTTTTAGAGTTAAGAGCAATGGCCCTTCACAAATTACAGCTACGTCACTCTGACATTCATCTGACGAGTTATATTAAAATCAAGAACGCATTTCATATCCTTAGCTGATCCTCCATTTTTACAGCATACGCATTGCATCGTTGCAGAGCAATGCAGAATAATCATATGGCATACCCCTTGATTTTTTGGTTCCAATGCAATAATTGCGTATCGTATGAAGAATAGCAGTAACGGACGCTGATCGCTCTTGTCAAGTTGTTACTTGGATTAATTGGTTGAATGGTTAATTGTGATATTTGAGACACTACTGATGATCTTTACAACTCATTAGCCAAAGCTGTCCCTTAACTGAACTCCCCAAGCCGACGAGTCTGTTTCTGAAAGTCACATCAGGCACACATAGTGCTGTCGGCTGGGATTGGTTCCACGCTGCAGTTTTGCAGATGCAAGACGTCTTGTATTTTGACCTTTATATAACCTTTGTAGAGCGGCTGTGATTCAGCATGACATGTTCTGTCAGACAGTCCTGCATTGACAGACCATTATAAAAATCATATCAAGGAGCTTTGCAAACATAAGTAATGATATGTAGGTGTCACTGCTGCTTGATATTTTGAGATCTCTGCAATACAACTGCATTAGTCATCACATTAATGTGCATTCAAACGCCAAATTCAGGGTCTTACTTGATGGCATACAGAAAAGAATGATGGAGCAGCCAATGACTATGAGAGGACAGCTAATTAAAGGTGGTGTAGGGAGGATTTAAGAGCTAACATTTGAGTGTAATATGCTAGGAATGACAGAGCCGTTATATGTGAAATGCCCTGAAAATATCTGTTATGTTTTTGTCGGCTACGTTCTCTCTCTCTCTCTCTCTCTCTCTCTCTCTCTCTCTCTCTCTCTCTCTCTCTCTCTCCCTCTCCCTCTCCCTCTTTCTCTCTCCCTCTCCCTCTCCCCCTCTCCCTCTCTCTCTCTCGCTCCCTCTCTCTCTCTCTCTCTCTCTCTCTCTCTCTCTCTCTCTCTCTCTCTCTCTCTCTCTCTCTCTCTCCCTCTCCCTCTCCCTCTCCTCTCTCTCTCTCTCTCTCTCTCTCTCTCTCTCTCTCTCTCTCAACAATTTTAAAAAAGTGTCCTTGAACTTGAACCCCCCCTCCCCCCCCTCCCCTGCAGATCTGCACCCCCGACCTGGTGGTGTTCCTGGCCTGCGCCAACCACCGCCTGAAGGAGCGCCTGGAGCGCCGGGCGGAGCTGCAGGGACGCCCCGACGACAACCCCAAGGCCACGGAGCGGCGCCTCACCAACTTCAAGCAGAACACCATCCCCCTGGTCAAGTACTTCCAGGAGCGGGGGCCCATCGCCACGGTAACCGCCTCCGGACCGGGAAGAAACAACAGAACCTGACTGTGTGTGTTTAGGCGCAAGGGCGAGGGTCGTGTGTGTGTATCTGTGTGTGTGTGTGTGTGTGTGTGTGTGTGTGTGTGTGTGTGTGTGTGTGTGTGTGTGTGTGTGTGTGTGTGTGTGTGTGTGTGTGTGTGTGTGTGTGTGTGTGTGTGCGTGTGTGTGTGTGTGTGTGTGTGTGTGTTTGAGCATATTGGTGGGTTGGTGCGTGTGTGTGTGGGTGTGTTTGTGGGTGTGTCGGTGTGTTTGTGTGTGTTGGTGTGTGTGTGTGTGTGTGTGTGTGTGTGTGTGTGTGTGTGTGTGTGTGTGTGTGTGTGTGTGTGTGTGTGTGGGTGTGTCGGTGTGTGTGTGTGAGTATATTGGTGGGTTGGTGCGTGTGTGTGTGGGTGTGTCGGTGTGTGTGAGTTTGTTGGTGTGTGTTGGTGTGTGTGAGTGTGTTGGTGGGTGGGTGGGTGTGTGTGTGGGGGTAAATGTTTGTCTAAGTATGTGTGTGTGGCTGTTTGTCTGCGTCTATTTCTGTACTTAGCGTATCAGTGTGCTTGAGCATGTTTGTGTACACACACACACACACACACACACACACACACACACACACACACACACACACACACACACACACACACACACACACACACACACACACACACACACACACACACACACACACAAACATCTCCCAGTGTAGTCAAGTACATTGTGTGTTCTTGGAGGTGTGGTTCATGCAGAATACACACAAAGCTAAACAAAAGTAAACACAGAGTCTCTGCCGTGGCTGCAGAGTGCTCAGACAGGAGCACGGCTGGTGGCTAACAGCTTCCCCACACCTCGAGCACGGTGAGGAGAGTGGCGACAGAGTGCTCGCTGCACACTCGCGAGTGCTGAGTAGACTGGCTGAGCATGACGGCGCATCCGCTAGTAAGGTGTGAGTCCCCTGCCCCCGTCCCAGCCGTCGCTCATCCAAGCCAAGAGGCTGCCCTCGTCAGCTCCTCTGGTGTGTGCTCCCATGGATCTAGGTCAGTATCGAACGTGGCGCCACATCGCCAGTGAACAAAAAAAACGATTTACTTTTCAGACCACAAAGAAAATAAACTATTGTTTTTGCGACGGTCGGGGCGTCTCCCGAACGAGGATCTAAACCTGTTAAAGGGTAGACGTCCAAATAGCCTTGGGATGTGTCGCTGCAGTGTGCGAATGGCGCCGGGGGGGGGGGGGGGGGGCAGGCCGGGGGTGTCTCCATTCCCGTTGAATGTACCGCGTCCTGCTGCCAGCAGAGAGCAGAGAAGCTAACACTTGCAAAGTAAACAACACATTAACGCAGAGTCCCTCCCACACGTCCCTCGGCACGCCACGCCCGTCCTTATGGCCTTCTGTGCGGAACATGAGCGATAGATACGGCGATGCTATGTTCCTTGCCGGTCACGGTCAACTTTTGACCACTTGGTTTTTCCCCCCACTTGGTGTTTCTGTTATTCGTCTGTTTGTTTTCTTCGGGGCTCTCGCGCCTTGCGTGCGTGTGCTGGGTAGAAAAAACGCCTCTTCTTGTCTCTCTTGCTCTCCGCTTTGGTCCGCTCTCCCGTGGACTTTCTAGATTGCTTGTTCGCTCACCTCTCTCCCGTTCATCTTGTTAATCGCATCACTATGATGTTCCATTTCTGCTGTTCTATCCTGGGTTTTTTTAGGGCACCACACAGTACCCACAGCTTGTAGGCTTTGTGTTTTCATTTTTTAGGTTTGATAGCCAGGCTCAGAAATGACTTGACCTGCCTCTTTGTGACCGGTCTAGGTCGGTCATGAACAGGCTGATCTTTGACCCCTAGACCTGCTTCCTGCAGGGAATCCAACATGGTTTGTACCAGCCTCAATGGACTTTCTCCGTCTGGAAAATAGATAACATGATCTAAGGAAGCGGTTGTTGAACCTCTGGAAGGTTTCTGACTTGTAGATAAAGTAATATATATTCCCTTTACCCATCAAGGCTTTTACATCTTGGGCAGATCGCCTGCTTGGAAGCCTTAGTTTCACCTTCAAGGGAGCGAATGAATGTACTTGTTGGCCATTTGAAGATTGTGCTGCTTCATTCCTCATCCGTTTAGAAACACTGACAGGAGATGTGACCTACTTCTGCCTGAGCATCTTCTGTTCTGCGCTGGCGGTAAAATAGTCTCCCTCTTGGCTCATGAATAATGGGGGTGGTTAGGGCCGTGGTAACGGCCACGTGTTTGAGCATGAAGCATCTCTATGTCAGACTGATATCTTTCATCTGATTTTACCAACTCTTGTGTGGCTGTGCCGGTGCCCAACGTCTTTAGCCTCATATGGCAGCGCCCTCAGATATCCAATATAAATGTCTCAACAACAGCTGTCGCAGTGGTCGTATCTGGCTCCAGCCATGCCTTAGCCAGAAACATTAGCTCACGTCTGTTGACGTGGAGCGTAATCTATCTGAAGGTTCCATGCATGAAGGCATTGGTTCATGATAAACACTGTGAGCCCATTCCTACCTCCCATTTCTGTTTTAGACTAATATAGTTATATAGGTCTGGTGGAAGGGTTCCAGCAATCTAGACCACTGCGTTTTTCGATGACTACTGGGGTCTCAAAATAAGGAATAAAACCTGTAAGCTGATGTGCTCTCAGTTGTTCCTCTAACATGGCTGCTGGATCGTATGGCTTTCTAACAACGCTCTCAACGTGCCTTGCATGCTGCTGCTGCCGTGTCCATTTAGTTTGGTTTGTTTAGTTTGTTTTTATTTGATAGGGACAAATTACTTGGGCTGCTTGATTATGGAAAAAATCATAATCCCGATTATTTTGGTCAATATTGAAATCACGATAATTCAAACGATAATTTTTTGAGTTTGAAAACATGATGTATTTATTCAGCAGGTCTCTCCCAAGAAACACTTTGTAACTGAGAACTTGGAAATTCGCTGACATTCACGCACATATACACAAACACCCCACTTAAGATCTTCCAGCCCCCGCGCACTCACACTCACCTGTACTCCTATACGTGGCTACGTATCAGCTTGAACTGAGCCTGTAGACTTGGCCCTGAGCCTCGGTGGACCCCAGGAGACCTCCACTCGACGGCCGTGTCCACCGTGTGTATTGAGAGCATCACAAGAGGTTTGGGATATCGACCAACAGGCGGCATGCCCTCCAACAAAAGCTGGTTTCGAGAAACATTGTTTTTTAAAGTGGAACTGAAACAACAAGTGGGTTGAAGTGGATAAACACTCTGCGCTATGACATGATGGCTCAACAGTGCACCTCGTTTCACCGGGAGCTTTCCAGGTGCTTTTAGTACACTGTGTTTTGCACACTATGTGTTAATAGTATTGGACATATTACATACTACTCTTACATACCATGCAGTATACTAATAGTGGAGATTCAGACGGAATCATGGAATGTAAGAAATATCGAAATGGTAAAAGATAGAAGTGGGGGTGTTACTGTATTTCCCTAGAGCCCAAGGGGCCGTTCAAGATCAAGTTTGACAGGAATACATTACAATACTCGGCAACAAAGACCTGGCAGCTAGTTAATCTGATGGCAACAATAGTTTGCTTTTTATGGGCTGGCTGGCAGCTTTATATTGTCTATAAATAAGATCGCTGTTACACAAAGGCTACATCCCGACAGCTCTTAGACTGTATTGCAATCGGGAAGTTTTTATAAAATGAATACTTACCCCGCTATTCGTATTTATCTATTCATGGATGGAATCAAGCAAAGTAGAGCTTTTCTGTGAATGGCCTTGTTTTTGAAGGGTGCAATATAAATAAATAGATGATGAGCAGCAGCTGGGATGAGTTGTTGGTGACCTGACCTGCTCTCACAGTGCTTGTGCGGCAGCCATGTATGTACTGCATGTACTGATGTGCGTACAGTGTGTGTGCGTGCATTAATTGTTTTTTTTATTTGTTTAGCAAAGTCGTATACAGTCGGCTAATTGCTTTTTAAATTAAATTCTGCATCGCCTCGAACGTCCTTGGCTGGTGAACGGGTGGCTGTTAAATATACGTCTGCGTGTGATGTCTGCTACACCTATGACGAGGCTGCCGCCAACGCCGCTACACAGCACACCTCCCTCTGTGTCTCTCTGTGGCCTAACGACGCCCAGGTGATTACAATTACAATTCAGTGCATCAACAGATCATTAGACAGCTAATGACATCAATGAGGGCCAACGATGGGGGGTGACGTCAGCGCTGCTGCTCGATAGAATCCCAGGCCTCGGCAGAACTTGAGCTTCCTTCAGATTCTTTTTATTACGTTTCTTATACATTTAATTTGATTCAATCATTTAATTCAAGTTATTTTATTTGCCACTATTATTATTATTGCTGTTGTTATTTTATTTTCATGGTTCCGCTTCTATGTTCTGTGACTAAGACAACGTCACCTGTTCACACATACTATGCTGATTGCATGAACAAACAAAACTAAAAGAATGAAAGTAAAAAAAAAGCTTCCTTCACACAGAACCAATAATGGATCTCAGCCCTCGAACCCGGAATCATGGGCACCACTGCACACCCGACTCAAGGCCATTGGCTGAGTTACTCCTACGACTTATAGGGAATGTTTTAATTGTTTCCTTTTCCTCTGAGCAGAATGATGCTGCACCTTCTAAAATCGTTACAATCTGGCATTGCAGCCCCGGGATTGGGGAGAGAGCTGTGCGCCTGTAGGGAAACAATTTCACCGTCGCTACTTTGGCCCTGAGGATTGTCTGTGCTGCTCGTCCTACAGAGCGAAGCCTGAACACAGCCTCTCACAGCCTTCAGCAGCCGGGGAGAGGAAATGAGAGGAAGGCCAGACTAAGGGTGGCCTTTCTAAAGGATTTCAAAGAGGATTTTAGATATTAAAAGGAAACTGTCTCTCCCAGCCCTTCCGATCCAATTCAATTCAATTAGATTTTAGTTGTATAGCCTTTAATCACCATTACATTCTCAAAGGGCTAATGGGCAAATACTGTTATAAAATAAATCACTTTCCTCCCTTCTGACATCCAACACGGATCCTCTACACATCTGACTTGAATATAACAAATATCGAATCAGGAAGAACCATCGCATAGGAGCAACGCCATCTCCGGTGAAACACGGTTCATTGCCTTTGGTGGTTTTTGATGGGATCAAACCAGTGCTAAACAATGTGTTAGTAGTTAGTAGCATCACCTGCCGCTAACTCTTGCCTTGCCACGTATCTCTGCTTTTATTCAAGCATTTAACAACCTCACAGCACTCTGTGCACAGTGTGGGCTACACACATGGCAAAGCCACCTTGAAACATAGAACGGATCACCTTTCAACGCCATCTGCACTATCCATGGCTTGGCCTGGTCCTTGCAATAGCAGACAATGGCTCCCAAAATAACGGCGTGATTCTGAGGGGCGGGAGTTTCTCAAACGTAGAGCGTAGTGGGTTGGATTCAAGCACGCTGAAGACATCTGAACCAGAAGGGACCCTGCTTTCATTCGTCAAGCCGCTACATCCATGTCTGTGTCTGTGTGTGTGTGTGTGTGAGAGGAGGGATGGGGGAATTGTGACTTATCTAGAGATGGTATGAAATGTCAAATATAATGCAGGGAACAATTTAACCTTTAGCTGAGGGCAAGGTCTCCAGGATCATCCAATCATATCGGGCCACAGAAACGCGGAGGTGGGGGTGGTGGTGTTAACGTTGATGTGACACTTTAATTAAATGGAGCTTTTCAATATGCCGTCAAAGGATCTTGCTTCCGAAACTTTGAATTCCTTTACGGCTCGTGCATATAGAACTAATTTCAAAATATAAAACAAGACACAAGCTAACTCCCCAATTTGGCAATTTCACAATCCAAATACCCAGGTGGGGTTAATTATAGGGGGTCCGACACGACTGTCAAATACACACTTTGGGGGAATGAATAATGTGCTGCCTCTTTGATAACACCACAATTAAAATGGGCTATTGAAGCATTCCCAGACATAAGAGGCTTGGAGAAGGGCTTGATGTTAATAGCTGGGATCACAACCCAGGGGCAAGGTTTGCAGCATTCATTAAATACACAGCCTTTAACTTGGTCCTCCCAACAACCCACAGATCTGGCCAATCACACGTCTTCGATTTCATCCTTTGCATTTAACTGTAATTTATCTGTAGACCAGGAAAAAGCACGTTCTACAGGCTAAATAGCTGCTTATCCAATGAATGGTGTATTATTTTACTGTTACTTTAAGATAGACAAATGGAGCAAAATAAAGCGAAGACACACATGCACATTATCCTTCATACTTCCATTTTTTATTTTTTTATTTAACCTTTATTTAACCAGGAAAGTCCGCAATTATATTGAGAAAACAACCTCACAAAAGGAACCATTAGCTTCCTCCAATTACATGAGATCAGGCTCTCCATGACAATGCCTGAATAGGAATACTTAGCAGGATAATGCCATGTGCTGACACATTGTAACATTGCACTCCTGCTGTGCTGTCCATTCCTCAAAACCCTGAAGAAACCGAATGTATTTTCTTCCCTAATTGGTTAGAAATATTCTACGGTTCCAGCGGGTCTTCTGACAAAACCCGATCAGATGAAAGGCTTTCATTCCAAATGTCACATCTCATGATGGAAAGTCTTATCTGCCCTAGCCCTCTCTGTGAAAAGCTCAATTATTCATATTCGCTTTTAAATGTCTTCCGTTGTCGTCTTTAGTTTGCCATGTTTGTCCAATTGAATTAGTTTTTCTGAGTCACAGTACGTCAGACATTTAGATGCCAACACAGACACAAAAACCACACACCCACACACACATTCATGCACAGGCTATCCGCTCATTACGGGAGAAATGGAAAGTCTTATTCGGTGAAATGAAAAAAATAGTTTGGTCCTGTTTGCCTCATACCAGCCTCTTTCAAAACAAACATGACCAAGCCGTTTTCCAAGGATCTGCTCGCTCATTTATTACTTCAATGTCAAATACTGGCCTTTTTAATATTTATGAACGGGAATAATATGAAGATTTCATGCATTTATGCACCCTATTTCTCATTCTTTCATTTTCCGTTGCTCAAACCAACTGGCCACTCCGAATATCCCCTCACACCTGCCACCGCGCATCAGGGACATCGTATACCGTGTGTAGTTTCTAATCCTTTGTTTTAACATGTTTACGTTGTAGTAGGGATCTGGATCTTCAGTCGACTGTGTAACCATTTTTTATTCGTTACAAAATTCCACATATATAATTATATAAAATGTATATCAAATAAATACGGAGTATCGTAAAAAGTTGTTTTAAGTTCCAGAGACAGTCGGGGGGGGGGGGTCCTCCTTCAGGTATGACGATGTTGTTGAGTGAAGAAGTAATCCTTTTACCTCACTCAGGGAGGTACCCACAACACGGCAGACAGTGGGGGCCTTTTCATAGCCTGTTGCCATAGTAACAGGGGGACGGGGGCTGCAGCAGTGTGGTTCGGACCCCCCCCCTAACCCCCCCCCCCCCCCCCCCCCCCCCCCCCACCCCCCACAGCCTCACTTGGCCAATTGACTCTTTGTTTTGGGACGAGCAATCAATGCCTTGTCTCACAGACGGAGAGAAAAGTGTTATCATCAAGACAATTATTGATTTGTCTCTTTTTAACCTTTACATCCCATAACCACGAATTTACCCCTGCCACTAGATCTTAAGTAAGCTTGAAACTGAATTTATTTGACTCTAAACAGGGATTACTTTCAATCTATACATTTCAGTAAAACATTACATAATATATAAATTGTTTTTTTTCCTTTTGGGTTAGTCTCCCCCTTCAATGTGTTTTGACAGAGAGTGGCAGCTGATAAATATTTCTTCTTTTCAGTTCGATGCTGATCGAGATGAGGAGGAGGTTTTCAGTGACATCAGCATGACTTGGACAGCAAACTTTTCCCTTTCAAATCACGGGTAGCAGGTGAGTGTAAATGAATACAGTTGTTTACACAAATATACTGTATACAAACACTCACATGCAATATTAGGAGGTGAGCAAAAGAGTGATTGCATTTTGGTTCTTTGGCGGCAAGTATTGGCTGTGTCTATTTTAAAGTTGTATTTACTTAAAACATACTGACGAACGCGCAATAACTCCTCACACCTGCAACAGGGACATTGTATCAGGGCCCTCTTTAGTTCCTCGTTCTTCATGTTTGTGTTGGTGTGGGGATCTGTTTTTGGCCTTTGGCCTTTTTTCTTCTGTATCAAATTAAGAACTTAATTCCGATTACATTACTTCACAGGATATTTATTAAAAGTGTAGATCAAATATTATTATGGGGTTATTATAAAAGTTGTCTGATAAATAATGTATATTTAATATATTCAAACAATTCTAGATTCATCGTTTTTTAGCATTATAGTTAGCATTTCATAGTAGAAGCAGTGTCTCCATAAACCATCAGAGAGTCGTGTGTCCTCCTTCAGGTATGACATGCCTGTATGTGTTTGTGTGTGTGTGTGTGTGTGTGTGTGTGTGTGTGTGTGTGTGTGTGTGTGTGTGTGTGTGTGTGTGTGTGTGTGTGTGTGTGTGTGTGTGTGTGTGTGTGTGTGTGGTGTGTGTGTTTGCGTGAGTTTTCATGACATGTGTTTGTGTGTTTATGTTTTGCATGAGAGATTTTATTAAAGCCAGGGTTGAAGAAACGTTCAATATGAGAACCCCTTCGGTCCCAGACTGACTTTAAAGCAGCTCCAGGTGGCTACAGCAGATGTCAAGACATGTGGGTGGGAGGCAGACAGATAACATGAATCAACATAAGGAAAGTTATCCTTCGAATTAAGGGGGATTTATAGCAAAGAAATGCTGAAAGTGATCCAATTTTACGTTTAAGGGGATTTATATTACAAACTAATGATAAAATACATTATTGAAGAAGGGAAATGTGTCACTCGAAGTGTTGGCATATTATACCACTCCCTATTCTAGCTTCTTCATCTATATGTAACAAATAAATTAATATTTGTTCATGTTTATTAAAAATAGTTGGACATGTCTTCCTTGTGCCCTAGCAACCAAAACACCAAAAGCAGGTTGAAATGTTTCTCGGGAAATCAAAATAGAACCAGTTGAAAGTCAAGTATTTATCGCAGAAGATGCTAAACAGCGCAAAAAAGTGGAGCGCTTCGCACTTATTTGCCAACACTTAATCTATTCAGTTTCAGCATTAAGTATAGAAGCTAAGTAGTAGTTCAGTTTAGCTACTAATCACATTTTTTTCTGTTTTTGCCGAATGAAGAAGAAGATTCCCGTTCCTGTACTTTGATATTCCGAAGGTTTTTTATGCACTAAATAATTAAAAATGAATTGCAACACGTACATTTCCCAAGCCCTAAACATATATCTTTAGAAACTTGCGCAAAAATATTAATGTGGAATGTTTTGGGTAAGCAGCAATTATGTCTATTTAATGTTTGTTGATGAAGCAAGTTCTGCCGGCTATATCCACCGTTGATGCACAACATACAACATCTATTTTCAGTGCTTTATTCTGAATATTAAATGTTTTATTTGTTTATGTAACTTTCTGCATGCTGAGCACATAATACCATAATGTCTTAAACATAGCACAAAAGACTAACAGCCTTATACGATCCTAATGTTTCTATCTAAAAACAGGATTTCACCGCACCAATTCATTAGATACAGTTTTACCTAAGTAAGTAAATGATTGGAGCTGATTGAGCGCAACAGAGAGTAACAGTGAGCTGCGGAGAGCATTTGGCTGATGGCCTGCTAGCATTTGAATGCTGTTCATGCGCGCTCTTTAATGGAACATCACAACAGGGTGCACCATTAGCTCCCTTTGTTTGACCTTGGATGAACAGAGAAAATACATAAATACTGCAGAACAGAAAACACCATGAAAAGAGGCTTGATTTTTTTCGGTCCGTAAATCAAATAGAAATCCTCATACATAATATAATAATATTCAATCAAAGCTAGAGCAGGCAATTATTTTTAGAAGCCTTGAAATGCCGGACAGCGATCGATAAATCAAATGCTCTGACAAAAAAAGAGAAAGAATCTGGTGTCTTTGTCTGTCAGGGGCCGGTGATAATAAGCCCCGGCCTTTATAATCATTAGCCTCAGGCCGAGTTGAATGATTGCTTGAGTGCTACCTACCCAGCGACCCTGTTTCCGTCTGTACACCATGTGAAGATCTGACGTGTGCTACTCTGCTGCTGTGGTTGTCTTTGGTCTCCAGGGCCCGGTGAACTGGATCTCAGCCTACTGGGCGAACCCAACAGTCTGCCAGATGCTCCTGGGGAGGTAAGGACCGTCCGCTGCTGCTAGTCCTCAGGTAGGGACCCAGTGGATAAGGCACTGAAGCTTCTCCTACTTTGTACCGATGCTTTCATCCAATGCAATCTAAGCCCGTCAAAAAAATGCACACACGATAAGGATGTTTAGCCTGCATGTCCGTGCTGATTCTCCGTTATATTGGACCACCGATTATTAGAAATATGCACGCTACCTCTCTGACGCCAAGATTGAAATCTTGATGAAAGTTATGAGTTATAAGAGTATGGAAGAAGGGTAAACTTAATACTATCGTGTGTGAGCCTTTTCCCGTAGACAATTATGCCGCTTTTCCACCGCACATGTAGCTCGACTCGACTCGACTCGACTCGACACGACTCGACACGGTAGCAGCACGGGTCGTTTTTCCACCGCAAATAGTACCTCCTGGACGTGGGCGCGTCGGCTGCGCGAAAGGGCCGTGACGTATTTTTGTACGCGACGCAAACAACACCTACGCAACCCACACATGGACAGAACCCACAAAACAACAATGGAGGACATCGATGCGATCTGGTATTCGTGGTTCGTATATAGCTGGCATGTTGAAGAAGTTGTAGAAGTGGAATATGTTGGCTGCGGCGCTGCTAGGCTGTTACCAGCATGGTTGCCATGTCGCTCTCGTGACTTCGTCACACTCTCTGGCCAATCAGTGGCCGGCCGTCTGCTGACGTCACCTTTTAGCATCGGCTCAGCCGCTTGGAACCTAGAGCGAGGCGGGTACTAGAAAAAGCAGCCACTTCAGGTACCAGATACCATGTTTTCGCGATGGAAACGCCAAAAATGCGAGCTGAGTCGAGTCGAATCGAGTCGAGTCGAGCTGGTACCATGCAGTGGAAAAGCGGCATAACACTACAGTATAACCCCGATACTTTTATGTCAACCTCAATGTTTCTGGAAATGTTGTCCTTGATCTGAAGCCACACAAACCTGTTTGATCATTTTTAAATGATGAGTTATATAATTCATGCATTTAATAAGATGATAAAATATGCATCCAACCCTAATCTGTGCTACCATCCCTTAACGCGGTGGCCTAACACTTCAATCATATCGTGTTTCCCCTGCTCATGAAAAGGCTGTGACCTGCTCACAGCCTCACCCACAGCTGGCGCGTGTGTTCTGTCACTTGTCCTTGATCCAATCAAATCAAATCCAAGCGTCAGATCATATTACATCGCCTTTTGTCCCGTGCTAATTGGCCGCTTTTAATTTGAAGTACATCTGACTTTGGAAGGATTGCTCTGAATACAATGTAACCTTGCCTTACCACAGTTGCCATGGCTGCCAGGGTTTAACCTAAGATCCTTATTAGTGCTGATACATTTTAGTGTCCTATAGTTACACAAATCACACATGGGAGCCATAGCCCGGAGTCGTGCCCGGATGTCACATCTGGGAGCTTCCCCGGAGACGATACACACTTCCGAACCTCTTGTGGGCAGCATCTGCTGCACTGCGTGTCTCTTCCTCCCGTTCCTAGTGCACGCGGGTCATGTGGTATCATGAAGTGGTGTCAGAGATGCCACTGCCCTTAAGCATATAGTGTCCGAGCCTCATCAAGAGGCTTGGCCTACAGAGAGAGCAATGAAAGAGGCTTGTGTGGCTGGAGGAAACATCACGCTTTCATACGTTTGATCCATCCTTTCATGGTTTAGGTTTAGCTGACAAACTGCACGTCGGGTTTCCTAGAATGGGTTCTCGTTCAAGCAAACAAAAGGGAATTGTGCCGGGCAGAACCGAGACCAATAAGGCTGCTACACACTGGCCCAACCGGGTGGCCATCTGAAACGTTTGGGGAGACCTCGGACGAGGGAACAACAATTGGTTGCGCGAATCAGCACGGTGTGTGGTAGCGGCGGACTCTCGCCACGAGACCAGCGCCACCCCGATGTAAAGGAGGACTCATTGCATCTCGCGCAAGCGCAGAAACGTCCACACTGCTGTGTAGTGGCGTATTCTTCGAGGTGTGTTTTCAATGCAATTTACGAATTGTTGTTGGCCGTTGGTTTGAGTCTGGGCGGTGTGTAGGGCCCCTTAAGGTCACACCGGTCAGTATTGTCAGCTCTTTGACTCTTCGAGACACTGTTGTGTCTGACGAATGAAGGAATCAAAGCAGCATAGCAAGCAGGGCACCCACAACGAGACGATATCGGACAGCGTTGTTGTGTTTTTCGGACCCTGGGAGCACCCAAACCTCTCCTGGGTTGTCCACTTTGGCAGGGACCCTGTTGGGTCTTCCAACCGCGTTGACCACAACAAACGATGTTAGCCACAAGGCCGACAGAGGTAGCCCACGCCAAATGGAGCTGAGAGACGTCCCCCCCCCCACAGAGAGAGCGTGTGGGATGAAGGCGGGGGCACTGCCCCCCCCCGCCAACTCCCCAATCACGGTCTGCTGCTGTTTGATTGGAGGAAGATTGGGGATCGGTGGGGCATGTCCGTGGGCAGTCTGACACAATGGGACGGGAGATGACGGGGGGACGGTGCTCCATGTTGCCACACTTTGGACCACTCAGGCACGCCGCATGCGCAAGATGCCAATCCCCAAACGCCACAGTGCCTCACCTTCAGACTCCGTGTAGAGATTGTGCTACCTACGAGCTGCGCGGGAGGAAATGAACTCTTGTGAGTCACGAAGCAGGAGGCTGGGTTAATGCGCCACTGCCGGGTCCTAATGACACGCCTGACGAGCGCTTTTTTAATTACCTGAGGGACACCCGTTTACAATCTATCATTCTTGGTTTTATTTTCCTTCTCTTATCTTTGTTTATCTCTCTCTCTCTCTCTCTCTCTCTCGCTCTCTCTATCTCTCTCTCTCTCTATCTCTATCTCTCCCTGTCTGTCTCCCCTCTCTCTCTCTCTCTCTCTCTTCTCTCTTCTCCTCTCTCTCCTCTCCCTGCTCTCTCTCCCTGTCTGTCTCCCTCTCTCTCGCTCTACTTCTTTCTCTCTCCTCCTTCTTCTCTCTCCGCCCTCTCTCTCTCTCTCTCTCTCCTGTCTCTCTCTCTCTTCTCTCTCTCTCTCTCTCTCTCTTTCTCCCTGTCTGTCTCTGTCTCTCTCTCTGTCGCCCTCTCTCTCTCTCTCTCCCTGTCTGTCTCTGTCTCTCTCTCTTTCTCTCTCTCCCTGTCTGTCTCTGTCTCTCTCTCTGTCGCCCTCTCTATCTCTATCTCCAGCCTCGTTCGTCCCTAGGGGGGTTAGATGTGGCCACATACCGGCGCCTGTCAGAGTCTGCCTCAAGTCTGACTATCGCAAATAACGATAAGGGAAAAAGATTATAGGTTATAGGTTATATAAGAGATTAATTGAAATGAGATTCATTCGGTGGTTTCCCCAGGTGAACTGTGTCATATTGTGTGTCTTACCTCCTCCTTGGCTCCAAGGCATGCCCAGTTTACTCTGCCTGAACCTGCACGGCTGTTTGTTATCCCAACACACAGTTAAGCTCTTGGCAGAGTTGGTCGCTCCGGTCGGTACGGGTCATAGGTCATTCGCGTGGTTCTCCAGTCAAAGTGGTTCAGGGTCACAGTTTCATCACAGAGCTCTTCACCTCTGACCCGGTTGCCACGGGTGACCAAGGCCCACTGCGTCGCTCCGACGCAGGGGTGAGGTTGATCCTTTGCTGCGTCCTCCTCCGGTTTGGTTAGCGTCCACGCTGGGCGTTGTGAGGTGACCTAAACGTTGTCAACAAACAGCTCGCGGTTGGGGCTGCTTGACAGGACAGCCGAGGGCAGCTAATATCACCTCCTCGTTGCAGACCATAATAATAACAGAGCAAAAAACGCCAACCGTGTGCGATCGTGCCTTATTTATTTTGCTTTGGTTTTCCTGCAAAATTTTAATTGGTAATCTAAAGTAATTGAGTTATATAGTATTATGACAAAATGTTTATTAGTGCGTCCACTCCTGATTACAACACGTCTGACTGCAACCCATTTTAATCTCGGAAAGTTAATGGGAACCTGTCTGAACATGTAAATTATGTCCAGTGTGTGGCCACTGGCCAAAGTGTATATTAAACCCACAATGCATTGTTTTTGGTTTGCTTCCTATTGTTGGGTCGATTTGGGGCATGCAGTATTCCAAAAGAAAACTGCTCTTTATGAAAAATGACTAACATGAACATTCTGCCAGAGAGTGTATCAAATCCCATTAAATGAAGCTCAAGGAGATGAATATGTGTTATGTATCTGCAAAGCCTTCCATGCATTATCTAGTTATTCCATATACATATAATATATCTGCTTTCAATGCACAGGTGGCTTAGCAGACCACATTGAGGCTTATCACCTTGTTGAGAGTGCTTTGCCAATCTTTAACCCTTATAATAAGAGATAAGTACCCACTTCACAAGCACACACTCATGATGTGAGCTTGTTGTCCCTGAGTGATGAAGTGACACACAGTAAAATGACGTCAAAGTCCTTCATCCACTTTCGCATGGCTCCACTTCCCCCCCGCTCCACCGAAGGGATAATTGGCTAGTGGATTAACACCCAGGTGCTATTCCAGGTTCTTCCCTATTCCCACAGGTGAATCAGGTACGAGGAGCTTCCCATCAATATAATGTCCTTCTGTTGTGACGTCACCTAATGTGTTCCCACATGGTCACGACACCTCCATTATGGTGAGTTATCCGATGGAGGCAATCATCCCCTAGTCGCTACAGTCATCGTTGGGGCTCGGGGGTTGTTGACATGTTGTTGACATGTTGACTCGGTCAACATGCTATACACAGGTAGAGAAGATTGAGCAAAATAGAGGCTCCAGTGCCTCCCGAACGTTTTCAGAGTCGTCATAGAACAAATACAGTTATGTATCCTCTTTACGATACATAATGGCTCTTTGATGCTCCTTTGATGTACCGGGTAGATAAGCCTTCTTCCCGTTCCCGGGCACATGAAAAGAGAAGACCTAGTATCACTGTTATGATCGACAGCTGTGATACACAGTCTCCCTCTGGGCAAAGGGCTTATCAAATCATTATCGTATGAAAACATTCAAATAAAGGAGGGCGCAAGGAACAATAGCGCCAATTGTTCACAAGCCGATGGCTGAACCAGCTTTCACTTTTCTATTCAAAGCAGAAGACGGAGATGGGACAAGGTTTATGAGGTGAATGCACGTCCAAACTTGGGCAGACAATCCACTGGGCCGTTGACTCTGCACGGCGAGGGGACCATAACTAGATGGCTAGAAGCCATGGAGAGAATCAATTGACTTATTCAGTCAACATCCTACTGTCGAACAAATGGCTTTCACAGCTTTACATCAGTCTAGTTTCACCTGCCTTATATGCTCTGCGTTATGATCGTGTTGTTTAACGTTGGACACTAAGCCGATAAAAATGTTCTCGTTCTCTCCGTCTCTCTCCCTCACCCTCCCTCACCTCTCGCTCTCTCTCTCTTTCTCTCCCACTCTCTCCCTCGCCCTCTCCTTCCCTCTCCCTCGCTGTGTAAGTGTTAAAACAACGAGAAGTGCTTCGTGTTAAGACACGCGACGTTAGGTCGAACTCTGCATTATTGAGCTGGGCAAGTTTCAAACAAACATACAACAAGCCACCTCTTAAAACCTTCTGTAATGTTGGACTGGACTGCATTAAAGGTCTTAAAGGTCTCTGTAGGCTTCCACAATTATCTTCTGCCTTATCATTTATTTGTTTATTCAAACAGGGACAGCGCAAAAAATAAAATACAACGCGGCAGAGACAGCCCGGAGCAAATTAACATCTGTAGAGTTTAACCAGGCGTTGTCAAAAAAAACACATTAATACAGTGAAATATTGCTCCACAGTGAAAAATTGTTTAATACATTGTTTGGGAAATATATAATCCACTCTGTAACAACCACAGCTCACGCCCTCCAGAAATATACAACAATCGGCTAATGGTCCAAACAAAACCAGTAGAGCTAATAGATCAAATGAGGAGGATCACTTCATGCAGAAGCGCTTCCCTCCCTGCCAGCTATCGACGCAGGATATTAAAGTCTCCTCTCTGTCGATATGTTTGGTTCCCCCGCTGTGATTCTGACCCTGCTCTCCCACCTGACAGCAGGTGGGAGAGCGGGGAGAGGAGGCTCGCCGTGCTAAAGCCTTCCTTCATAAGCCTCCTTGTTTACCGCAGGAAGGCTTTACAGGTGGGATGTCGACAAAACACTGTCCCTCGCTCTGAGAACCAGCCACCTCCTGTTTTCTCGCCCTCGTACAAGACGCCGTTGCACACATGTTTCTGTGTGGTGGCCTCTTATCTCGTTTCCTACAGCCTTGACGTTCTCTCCTTCTCTCTGTGGGCAGGTGGATTAGGAGCGAGAGGAGGAGGAAGAGGAGGTGGAGGAGGAGATTGGTACAGTGAGGCAACAGCATGAGAGTGAGTGTTGGAGATCCCGGTTGATGTGTTTGTCTGCGCGGCGTGCGTGTGCGTGTGGTGTGTGTGTGTGTGTAACGTGCCACACTTGGCAACCAAATGTACACACACATGCACCAATCCCATATGTTCAGCCAACACTTCCCTCTCTGGAAAGTTCCATCAGGTATCCATGTTGCGTCTAGCTCATGCTACACTGTAAGAAATATATAAATATGGGAATTATTGTGTACAATTTTTTTGCAGAGGTTTATCCTAAGTGCATTTTTTTAAAGGGACCACACTCACCAACAGGTGTGAGGTGTGTTATGGAGGCCAATATTGGAACTCGGTCCCAGCAGCATTGATTGGCCAACGCAGAATGTGTTGTTCTGTTTTGTATGGTTTCTCGGCCCCGAACCAAATGTTATGTTACTGGTTGCTGTGCTGACACCACCAACGTTCACGCCACCAGCGAATGACATTAGCGTTCAGCACACACTTTTATCACCACAGCTGAAAACAATCAAACCAATCGAAATGGGAGGAATTTCCAGACTCGCCAATACTCCACGACCATGTTTTCTGTGTCAACAACCTTGACAGGGGGGCTACAGGGAAGAGAACAAAGAAACATAATTATTGATTTAAAATACTATTTGATTATTAACAGCGTTGTAAGAAACAAAACACTAACAATACAGTCTATAGCAACATATACTTATCTGTGTGTGGGTGTGTGTGTGTGTGTGCGTGTGTGTGGGTGTGTGTTATGTGTGTGTGTGTGTGTGTGTGGTGTGGTGTGTGTGTGTGTGTGTGTGTTGGTTTGTCTTGTGTTTGCACTCATGTGCTTTTGTTGTGTGCACGAATCGTGTGCTATGTGTGTGTGCATGTGCTTGTCTGTGTGTGTGTGTGTGTGTGTGTGTATGTGTGCGTGCATATCGCTCATCTCTTCTCCTCTCTGATAGGTTCCGACTGCACAGACGTCAGGAAACCAAAAGTCATCTTCATGCTAGGTATGCACATCCACCGCCACACACACTCACAGGCCGCTCGCAAACAGGTCATTCATACCGGCTTATTACGACCATGTTTGAATTGGCTCACTTGTGCCCTAAGGGCCTACCCCTATATAGTGAACACGACGTAGTAACCAGGACAGATTTTCCTTTGTCCTATGATTGTCCTGCACACTGGAGACGACTTAGCTGGAAGTGATGATGTATTGATGAATTTAATCACCTGGATTATTCTGGGTAATCTATGACCCTGTTCACAGAGATCAGTTAACAACCTGTCTTGAATCTACATCGTACAAGATTCAAAAAGTCTGTTTACACAAAGGGCACAATACAGTTATAAAAGAGGAGTCTTACAAAGCAGTTTGACTTCTTGCGACGGTGTGGTGTTGTGTGTGTGTGTGTGTGTGTGTGTGTGTGTGTGTGTGTGTGTGGTGTGTGTGTGTGTGTGTGTGTGTGTGTGTGCGCGAGTGGCGAGGGAAGGTGAATTTCGCGCTGTGTTGTTTTTCAGGAGACTGTGATACTCGATGTGTGTTTGGAACTTGGCATGAATTGAAATTGTTGTGCTGTGGAAATTGGGGTGCATAACTTAAGTCCCTTCTTTTGAAAGAGTTCTGAATTCACAGAGACTGGTGGTTGGTGCTGACACAGAATCAAGGACACCTTCAGAGCATAGCAATTACTTGTTCTTGTACAGAAAAAAAACCAACCTTAACACTAATTATGTGTCAACAATTAAAACAGGATGAATCCCGCGTCTCATGAGGTGGGTTGTTTGGAACATCATAGCAATACACACCACCCACACACACACCACACACACACACACACACACACACACACACACACACCACACACACACCACACACACACACACACAACACACACAACACACACACACACAGAAGCCTGATTCACTGGAAATATCTGGAAGCCAGGACTGACCTGAATGACTCATCTGTAGAGGTAGAAGGAATTCCCTGGGGTTGGGGAGATGGTGAAGCTCTGAGATCGCTAAACTCCCTTTACTCCTAGAAATGTCTCTTTTTTTAAATGAGTTCCCTATTATAGTTTTTTCTTAGTTCTGTTTCATTTACTCTACCTTTGTGTCTACTCTCTGTACTTGTTGTTTCGTATCATGATGATGCAATGTCTTGCCAGGTTTACTATGAAAAACTGGATTCTTAAATCTAAGTGGGGACTCTCCCTGTCAGATAAGGCTGAAAAAAACGGTGTGTGTGTGGTGCTTTGGAAGATCAGCAGACTGCTTTGGACCCTGGCCTAATGGGTCTAGTTATTAGGCATGAGACTCATAAAAGTTCAATGAACTGTGTATGTCGAACCCTCTCTAGCATTTGGATCAGTGTGACTGGAAATGGTCAAGAGTGCACAAAACAGAGCCTGTTTCCTGAAATGCTTAGATTGCTGCTTAACATATAAAATAAATTAACTCATTTTCACCATGTTGGCTCATTATGCCCATTTGCAAGTTTTGAAGCAATCCAAAACCAATCTGTTCAATCTGTCATTTTATTTCCCATTCCTAATCGAACGAAGCCAGTATCCACGTATCACGTCTACCGACCGATGTCACCCCGTTGCTGCTGCCCTCGTTTCAGGCGCTCAAACCCACAGCTGGCTGCTGTCCTTTTCTCACTTTGCACCATCCAAAAAAGTGGGGAACGATCGACATTCATCCCGTATTCCGTCCGCCCACACAAATGATGGCAGAGTGCGCTCTGAAAACCGGGCCACATTGTCTCCAGCGCGCGATCGAGACCGACGATGACTGTGCCGAAAGTCAACACCATCTGTGAGCGTGTGTCAGTATGAGTTATGAGATCAGGCGATTAGACGTCGCACATTAGACGTCAGCCCCGTCCAGGCCGCCTGCTATACATGCAGCGGCCAATGTGCGTCAGAGCCCTGCTAGATACGTGGCGGTGAACATACAGGTTTCTACAATCGATGGGTGGAGCTGTGGGGGCCGTGATGCATCGGTTTACATCGCTTTGGGGACCCCTCCGTCGATCATGTGTAATAATAGAAATGCATGTTCTTTGTGTTGGACGCCTCCTCGCTTTTCATTGGTTCATGAGCGGTGACGTGTGTGTCAGCTTCTATGAGGGATTCGGTCTAGACGCCAACCTGCCTCTGGTCCGGCTCGACTGGACGCAGCCTACACCACCCTCCCAGTTGGTTCTGGCAACCCGCTGTCTTCGTCTCTGGCACTGCATCCTCATTCCTCACTCTGTGTCCCCGTTCACAATGGTTTCACTTCCCTGGTTCGCGGAGAAGAAGTTGGAGACAGTCGTCCAAACAAGGCGGTAGAACCCGAAAGAAGAGCGATCAGAGAAACAAGTTAACAGGCGAAAGGCAATTTACATGTTCAAAAGAAAAGAAACACAAAAGCAACAACACCGCTTCTCTCTCTCTCTCTCCTCTCTCTCTCTCGCTCTCTCTCAGTCCTCCTCTCTCTCTTCTCTCTCTCCTCTCTCTCTCTCTCTCCTCCTCTCGAATCCTCTCTCTCCTCCCTATCTCTCTCTCTCTCTCTCTCTCTCTCTCTCTCTCTCTCGCTCTCTCTCTCTCTCTCTCTCTCTCTCTCTCCTCTCTCTCTCTCTCGCTCTCTCTCTCTCTCTCTCTCTCTATCCTCTCTCTCTATCTAATTTCTTGGCTTGAGCGTCTTTTCCTCTTCTCCTTCTTCACCATCCATTCTGGTCTCTCTGGCTGTCGCCAGGAGGGCCGCAGGTAGGGACGACGTTGGATAGAAGGATTCACACTTGCAGAGCTGAATCTCGTGTTTGAGCGTGTCCTGTCACAGCAGTTTATCTCTCACTTGAAGGCCTATACAACACCCACACACACACACACACACACCCCACACACACACACACACCCACACACAACACACACACACACACACACACACACCCACACACACACACACACACACACACACACACACACCACAGAGAGTAATGTGTGGGATTGGTGTCGATTCCCACACATTAGTTTGGGAGCTGTGAAAAACATGGTTGCGCTTGAGATATTTGTGATTCTCTGTTTTCCGGTGCCTCTATTGATTTGATTCCACAACAACAACAAGCTCAAGTTATGTAGAGTTCATCTCTCCGTACACTAGGCGGTCCGGGCTCGAAGCACACTCCCACAGCTGTGCTGAGAACACTCAGGAACACCGACATACACTCACATCCATTCTCACCCTCTTTCTGGGAGGAACACTTTGAGGTGAGGGAGCCAGACTCACTCACTCAGTCAGCCAGTCACTAGACAGACGGACATCTTCACCCCCCCCCCTTTCAGTCAGTCAGTCAACAGCCAGTGACTCTGTCAGAAAGACAGGCCAGTCAACTCAATTGAGTCAGTCAGACTGGCACTCATTGAATCAGTCAGGCACCTCATTTACTTACACACTTACACGACTCACTTACACACTGACACACTCACTCACTCACAGAGTGAGTGAGTGAGTGAGTGAATGAGTGAGTGAGTGAGTGAGTGAGTGAGTGAGTGAAAAACTGTATATACTGCCAGTTTCATGGTTCAGGAGATGCACCTTTGAGTTATTTTCAGTAAACTGTTTGATCTAACACTTCACACATTTCCCTTCTTTGGAGAAAGTCAAGATTCACCTGGTAACAAATTAACAATATCAGGACAGATTTGGGAAAAAAAAGTCTAAGGAAATGTATAGAAATATGCTCTGGCGTTATTATGAAACTTGTTCAACCATTTGATGCGAATGACTTTTGCAATGAAACTAATGCCTAAATGTTGTGGGGGTGAGACTATTCAATAGAGAGACCCATTACAATACATTTTGATCAACATGACACAAGCACCTGATAATGTAGGAAAGAGCAGAGAATTGTACATAATCATTTTGCATGAATGTACCAAAGCATTTGCAACTTGTTCAAAGCAAATGAGAAAACTACTTTTTTGATGTGGCACAAACGACACAATGATGTGAAGTTTGAACAGGTAGTTTTGAGTATTTCAATTCTGATCCTGAGAAATGTACCAAAGCGACTGAGAAAAAACTGTAATCTGCTTTCAATTTGAATCAAACCTTTATCAGAATTAACAGCAAGGAGGAAAAATCTGATTGGGCTCCAGCCTACACTACAACCCATCGGGTTATAGGGTTATTACTGCTGGTGTAATACAGCTCTGCTCATTATGGACCAGAGTGGCTGCCAGGCTTATAGTTTTTTGTTCTCTTACAGATTCCCAAAAGCTAGGCGGCCGAATACTAGTGCAAACGACAAGAGAGAGAGAGGGTAGAGGACAGGCAGACAGGCAGACAGACAGACAGAACTGCAGCCAATTCAACTCCTGTTCTATTTAGTGTTAAGCAGGTGGATCTTCAGGGATGGCTTCAGCCTTCCTAAAATATTTATTGAATTAAATCCAAGGCAGTCTCTCTCTCTCTCTCTCTCTCTCTTATCTCTCCTTCTCTTCTCTCTCTCTCTATCTCTCTCTCTCTCTCTCTTCTCTTCCCTCTCTCTATCTCTCTCTCACTGTTCTCTCTCTCTCTCTCTCTCTCTCTCTCTCTCTCTCTCTCTCTCTCTCTCTCTCTCTCTCTCTCTCTCTCTCATGGCCTTTTGCCAAGATTAAAAGGCCACTGTCGGAGCGGGGTAGACGACGCGCAATCCAAAGTACAAAGTAGGCAATCCGATCGAAGTTCAATCAAAAATGCTTTATTAGATTAAAGCTTCAAACAAAATGATTCTTCTTGCTAACTATACTTATTGCCAACATTTGCGGAATATTGTTTGCGATTGTATGCGATTGTTTGCGTGTCAAAAAAATGTCCCGCTTCCCCGTCTAACTCTCGTTTCTGTTACAGTCCCGCAGGTGAATTAAATCCCTTTAATTAGCTGAATGACTGCGACATATTAACGGACCCTACTGGTGGAGCCAGGACAGAATACAAACTCAAATTAACCATAGATATATAAATTATTATTGTTTCCATTTCATTATGCCATACTTCGTTATGGCTCCAACACTCTCTCTCTCTCCTCTCTCATGTTGCCTTAATGTCACGTGGAGTCGAGGGGAATATGGATGTATGGGGGGGGGTGATGGGGGGGGGGGGGGCCTGTCTTATTGCTCCCCTTCTCTGGGTGATGATGATGATGATGAAGCACCTCCGACGAAGGCTTCGCTCAAGGCCTCATCGTCCATTCAAACGGCAATGAAAGAGGAATCCTTAAGCGCTGATTATGGTTCCACGTTCAAGGGGACCCCTTATGTCCTTGCGGACTCTCCTTGCGGACCCTCCTTCCCTCTCCGCAAGGGCCGGACGTGCGCCCTCGCAATAATCGTAACCTTCCGTCGAGGCGACGCAGCAGCGAGGGCTGTGATTGGTCCGCTCACTAAACCCCGACACAGAACCATGAAGGTTCCCGACTGCGTCGAAGCGTCTGTGGGGTCGCTGCGTTGCGGGAACGTGGGACCATAATCAGCCCTTAAGGAACCAGGAGTTTGTTCGGAGCTCTGGATCTAAACGCCGGTGGGGACACCAGGCAAGCCAAGGGTTAACCAGTGCATGTTCCACACCTTACTTACTGGTACTTTGGTCAATTTTGTATGTATTTCATGAATTATTTGATGTTTTTGACTCGTATTCTGCTCCCATCCACTCTGCTGGACTTAAATATGATGGACGAAGATCTGCAGTGATCGACAGGTGGCTTCTAGAGTGGTCTGACGAGAGAGAGAGAGAGAGAGAGAGAGAGAGAGAGAGAGAGAGAGAGAGAGAGAGAGAAGATGAGAGGAGAGAGAGAGAGAGAGAGAGAGAGAGAGAGAGACCAAAATGAGAGGCAAAAATAAAGCATAAAGAACCAACAAGGTTCAAAACGAACTACAACTGAAAGAGAACTGAAAGTTGAGCTAAGGCTAAATCTAAACATAAATCCACGGGGGGATGTTCCCCCTGGACAATATGAATACAGCGGTAGCGGGTTTGTTCACGGGAAGAATCAGCCACTGGTGAGGGAAGGACCGGTTGTCTCTGGTACGGAAGTGACGACAACGATTGAACGATTTATGCGCATTCTCACTGGGCGCATGTGCATTGCATGGAAATACATACTCTGTAATACATGGCTTGGAAAAAAAAAGTGTTGATTGACGAGGAGGTCTCTAAGCAGGTCTCTCACGTGTGATATTCTCAATAATAACCGAAAATATATAATGCAATGATACTCGTTCTGTCTTCAAAGTAAAATGCGCCTTGAGACACCTATGGGTGACAAACAACCTGACGTAAGTAACATATGTGTGTGTGTGTCTGTGTTTGTGTGCGTACATGCATGTGCGTGTGCGTGTGCGTGTGCGTGCGTGCGTGCGTGCGTGCGTGCGTGGGTCTTCCCTCTCAGGCTCAGCCCAGGCCCTCCAGCAGAGCGGGGTCACGGCAGGACCGCCTGGGCCTGGCCCGGGTCAGCCCGGCGAGCTGCTGGTCCGCGAGCTGCAGAGCCACGGCGACCGGGGGCGCCACCTACAGGACGTCCTGGAGCGCGGCGAGCCGGTGCCCGAGGTGGGTGACCCGGTCCTCAAAGAGCCCCCATCCCCAGGCTGTGAGGGCCCAGCGACCCTCCTCGTATGCTGTGCTTACAGAGCCGTGTCCTCGAGCACGTTGTCTAAGCTGCTTTTATTGATTGTGTTCCCACACTGGAAACAACGCGTGTGTTTTAATGGGATGTCTTTTGCGTGTGTCCAGTCAGACTTGTTGTCTACCCTTGTTCTGTGTGGTCTTGTACTGTCCAGTGTGAGCCGAATCACCTGAATGAATTCTAGACGATTAGCGTCGTTTGGCAGTGATAGAAGACTTGGCTTGACCCTACGGTCGGCCGATCTCCCTTCACGTTGTTGGACGGAGTAGTCGAGCAAAGGGGAGCGCGATTCAATCACACGAGCGCTTTGTTTTCAGCGCACACTCCGTGTAGGACTCAATTCTATTTTGGAAGAACTCCGAGACAATATTTTCATCTGTCTCGATGAAAACGGAACCTCGGACAATGCGAGCCAAGTGAATGAACATGGATGGATCAGCCTTTTGGACAAAGACCGGGGATGAGGGATGAGGGAAACAAAGACTGAGTAAGAATAAGGGGGTGGGGGAGAGTGGGAATGTGATGGGGTCCAGGCATGCAGGGAACAGCTAGGCAGCGCACACACACTCACAACACACCCACACACACACACACCACACACACACTGATTGCACATCTGCAGCCGCTGGCCCAGATGGATGTGAACAGCTCCGTCTCTCCCACACACAGCAGCTGGGAAACGGCAGCGCAGAATCACTGGCACTGAGGTTTTCTCGGGACACGAGAACCTCTAAGTCTGATTGGATGCCAACCGCCCGCTGGGCAACCAATCAGACTCACACTGGACACTCAGGAAGCAAAGAGATGAAACTTTTCACAAGTTTTCCCAAGGTCAGCAGGGGGTGGGATTACAGGTAAAGCAGATTGATGTTCATCTGGAGGAGGGGGCGGTATCAGCCATGTGACCTCGACCCTCCATAGGAAACAACAACACACTCCTCTTCCATATAGGGTCTACAGAATGACATTGATTGAAAAAAATAACCATGCAGGTTTTGTGGAGCTGAAAATATCTGTCTGCAACCTCAAATCAGGTGCTGAGGTTAAAACACTGAAATAGAAATCACATCGGGTGTTGTTGAGGTTGAACACAGAATTCTACCTCAAATCAGGTGCTGAGGTGAAAACACTGAACCTCAGGTATTCAGTGAACATGAACGTCAGGTATTCTTGACGTTAAAACACTGAAATTCTACCTCACATTAGGTGTTCTGAATACCGGATGTGGAGGTAGAATTCAGCGTTTTAACATCAGGAATACTGTATTCTTGATGTTGAAACATTGAATTCTACCTCACATCAGGTATTGTTTAGTTTAAAAAAGGTCTGCTACATTGAATTGCATTTGTGTGTGTCGGCTGCTGCCGACTTGGTTAAACAGTGATCTGTGGCTGCCGGTAATCATCCCAGAGATTGCACGGGGATGCACCTGGGGAGCCCCCGACGACTGCTACCGGCTCATCTCATTACAAGCGTCTGTTATTACGTCTCCTGGAATTCACATCAAAACACGACTTGGGCCTTGGCTTCCTCTCGCTGCTCTCATTGCAACGTTCAAAGGGACATGTGCCTGTGTGTATGTGTGTGTGTGTGTGTGTGTGTGTGTGTGTGTGTGGTGTGTGTGTGTGTGTGTGTGTGTGTGTGTGTGTGTGTGTGTTTGTTTTGTGCCCGGCGTCTATCAGGATCAATAGGAATCGAAATTGAAGAGAGAAACTCTTCTGACTAGTCTGCAGTCGTAATGCCGTGTCTCTGCTTGCATCCTGGCAGACTCCCATTCGGTCCTTCTGAAACTCCTTTTCCCCTCAGAGGAGGCGTCGCTGGAGTGAAGACATATAGGACCGAACTCCCTGCATTACACTTTGATCCCGGCCACCTCCACACAGTACTTGAACCACTGCATCAGGGACAGGGTCAGCGCAGAATAATGAGACAATGTGTCTGTGTTGTGTTTGTGTGTGTGTGTGTGTGTGTGTGTGTGTGTGTGTGTGTGTGTGTGTGTGTGGT